>NW_025765307.1:0-202733 GCF_003918875.1 Haliotis rubra
TTTGGAGACCCTGTTGATCACTGCTGGAAAAATAAGAAGACATCAGAAGATTTTTCAAAATATGATCAGGCAGCATTCTAAAGGTGAGAATCTTTGTAATTATGCTAGAATTTTATCATATTTGTTCTATCATCTGTTTAGCAAACCCTCTGTGTCACCTGTCACTGTCAAATAACACTGGCATTCCACTGGATGTAACTGTGTATAAACATACACATTTTAACAAAAATAATGTACCTTGATGTTTTTTTATATATCAGGCTACATTTAATATTGTTAGAATAAGAACATTGTATCAAGGTCTAGCAGATTATGAAAAGCAAGCAGACGTCAAGTGACACATTGTTGCAAAGTGTAATATATAAGCTTAAAGTGACAAATAGTAACAGTAGAATCTGTAGGCTAGTGGTTACAGTGATGGCCTCTCAATGTTTTCTGTTATCAGACATTCAGGTTCAAATCCTGATGTTTTTTTCTTTCTTTTTTTTTTCTTCAAAAGTTAACTTAAACATTGTAAATTGGCTGACAAAACTTGTGCACATAAAATACAAATTTTGTAAAAAAAACTTATTAAGTTTGGTAATGTAAGTTACACTGTTCAAACAAACTTGAATTAACATCATGTAAATCTTGTTTAAGCCTGAAGACACTGACTTTTCCACTTTGTTCCCACACAATAAAGAACCTGTAGAAGGTAAGCATTGTTTCAAAATGTTAGTATGGTAATTTCTTTAAGTAAATATTTACAAACTGTCCGGAGCTGTTAATTAGTGGTGCACTGATCAAACAAATAATTAGTTTATGGATATTTTGAGGGCTGCCAGTCAATTACCGATAACCAAATCACATAATCAATTAAAGCGTTCACTCTTTCTTCTTAAAAATATGTTTACAGAATCAATAACTATTGGTTTCAATTGTCATATTAAAACAGAGGACTGATTACCTTTGTTTTCCTGTGCTCTAACAGTTGTATTTATCTTTTATCTATAATTGATAAAAAAGTGGCCTCAACGATTGATTATGCTTTTGGAGGTCAATTCCCTTCCCTATATAACTATACTATTGACATGTTTAGCATTAGAAAAATTAGAAAGCACCAATTTCTTGAACATAATGATATTTCTTTTATGATTTCAAATATTTGTTTTCAGATAAGAGAAATTTGCTTGGACTGATTTCAGGAGTGTCACAACTTAAAACTTGAGGTGGAAGGTAAGCAGAATATGAGTGCTAAAAAATAAACAATATTTTTTTCTTCAATTTTCTAATTTAATGTCACAGAATTTCAGAAATACTGATGTCTCAGTGGTGATTAAATCTGCATAAGCCTTCAAGGCCAGATTACTGACATTTGAAAACAAAAAAAGTAATGTTACCCTTGAATAGATTTATAATATCAAAGTTTTAAAACAGACTTTTCTTTTGATATAAAGTCATCTGTTTTTTCAGTTGAGAGAAGATCTGGGTATGGCAGACACCAAAACAATATGCCAGTTTCCAGCAACTCTAGTGATACACGGTTGAATGCTGCAGTTCTTGACAGTGATTCAGAAACTGATTCAGAGATTGATGACCATGTGGATGAAGAGTGAAAGTGGATGTTTTATATATCTTTGCTGTGAATGAGATGTGAATAATTACTTTTTGAAGATTTTTTAATACTGACTTTTAACACTTACTTAGTGTCAAAATCAAGCTGTGCCAAGAAAGTAATTTCACCTGAAATAGGCCCCTTTGAGGTCAAGACCTGTGATTTTTAGTGCAACCTGATTGGTTATTATAACAACATGTTGAGAATGAGATGTTTACTGTATATATTTGCAAGAGTGTTGTAAATACTGACTTTTAACACTTACATGGTGTTAAAATCAAGCTCAGTGCCAAGAATGTAATTCCACCTGAAATGGCGCCCCTTTGAGGTCAAGACCTGTGATATTTAGGGAAGCATGATTGGTTATTATAACAACATGTTGTGAATGAGATGTTTACTGTATATTTGCAATAATGTTGTAAATCCTGACTTTTAACACTTACATGGTGTTAAATCAAGCTGTGCCAAGAATGTAATTTCACCTGAAATAGGCCCCTTTGAGGTCAAGACCTGTGATTTTTAGTGCAACATGATTGGTTATTGTAGTAACATGTTGTGAATGAGATGTTTACTGTATATCTGCTAAAACCGGTTGTGAATACTGACTTTTAACACTTACTTGTTCAAATCAAGCTGTGCCCAAAATGTAATTAGACCTAAAATGGGCCCCTGTGATTTTCGTGGGACATGATTGGTTATCATAAGTACATGTTGTAAAATTGACCTATAGTTTGTTTGCAAAGAAAGTTGTGAATAATGAGCTTTTTGTAATCAATTAATTGGCAAGTAATTGAATTACTGTTCACAATGTATGGCAACCCTAATTGGGCCCCTTGAAGTTAAAACCTTGTGATTGATGTTGACATGTTTTTCATCATGAATACCTGTTGTAAAACTGATACTATTTGTATGTAAATTAACTGATAGTTGTATATAAGTCATTATGGCACACTGATATTTCAGATGTCTTGTTATTTTTTCATGGGAACTGATAAAACCCATTTTTGGCCCCTCTGCATTGAAATTATGGCCTCAGATCATTTAAAAATTAGCTTTTTTATGCAAAGCCATCTTGTCTCTAAACAAATAACATGTGTTCAGCCAATTCTGTTTGTGGGCCAAAAACCACCCTCATCATACCTTGTCCTTTACTTTGTATGTATTGGGACTTACCTTCTCTCTCAGGAGGACAATAATTTTAGAATACTTCAACCCCCTTTGAGGGTACAGCCACTAACAATCTCAGTTACTAATCAGAACTACCTGTATCTATTTACAAACCATTCATCAAAATGTATCTAACAATTCTGTTTCTTTTAAAAATTTAATAATTAAATGAAAATTAACATTACTAAAAAGATCCTTAACAGTTTATACATTGAAATACTTATCCCTTGTGATGGAAAAATCAATACAGTCAAGCAGGACATGCTTGACCGTAATTCTCTCATCACATAAGGGATACAAAACGGAGGATCCTCACCTTTAATAAGTGAGTGAGTGAGTAAAAATTTTACATCGCGTCGGCAATATTACAGCCATATAGCAATGGAAACAGGGTAATCATTTTAAATCATCTGTCGACAAAGGACAGTAAAATACTTGGGTAAATCACAATTGTAAAGTAAAACCAACCTGACCATAATTAAAATACGAAGACAGTAAATTGAATAGATTAATTCTTACCAATTAAAACCAGGCTATAAACCACCATCAACCAAAGTTTGACCACCTTACTGGGGATTGAGGGGACTTAGAGTGCTGTTGCTTCCCACATGATTTCCCAGCATTATTTACGCCATCTCTTTGGTTTTTAACAACTAATCATATATATAACGCGTATGGCCAGTGCGAAATCTTCGCATAATGACAACTCAAGTAGGTGTAACCGATAGTTAATTTATTGATACCTCCTTGGGAGGCCTACTTCTTTTGCAAGAAATATTTTTAATAGCCAGAATAGATTATATATTGCTTATATTTGGGCTGTCTTTTATATATTTAAGAGCTGTTAGTATTGCGTTTGCTTCTGCTGTAACACCATGTAGCAAGACCAACTGTTTCAAACTATCCAAAGTATCACTAACGTCTTTAGAAGTACACTGTCTGTCGCGGATATTTTCAGTTACCCCAACCTAAGGTTTTAAAACAGCAGCCTTATCAACCAACCTGATCATTAAAACTACGTCAAAACACCTTCATTCTGAATGTCCTGAGACATCAACACTTTACATCAACATAGTCCAATACTCCTGGGGCAATTTAAACTGTTAGCCTCCTTTAAAATATATGCAACACTTGTCAACATCACGTTCACAGAAAGTGGAACAGATTTGATCCGTTAGGAACGATCAAACAAATTATAACCTGTTGAGGTACTGAGCATGGGAGGGAGGTTGCATAGTCAATTATTCTCTTTCAAGTTATATCTTAAAAACCAAAACAATCACATCTAAAGTGACATAAGCCAAAATGTCTTCTTCATCCAGGTGTGTTAAACATTTCTTGACATCGGTATTTAGCGTGCTTCACTTTATGAGAAAGGCCTATTATTTGGCCAGTTCAACTAGTTCATACTTTTTGAGCATGGGTACTTTAAAACCTTGAGTTCTCTCACTGATCTCACCCTGATCAATTTTGTAAAAGCGTAACATTTATGTGCGTGGGCCTTATTACTGTATAACATGATTGTTTGATCGTTGAATGTTGATTCTTTGGACAAACCCCAATAAACACCACAGCTATTGTTGACTCAACGCATGTTAGACAAAAACATGTTAATCCAATTATCACCAAACGACAAATAAGCTTGTGACATGTGAAACTTATATTCCTGGCGAGACCTATTTTCTGTTACGTGTCGATTTCCAAACTGAAAGTGGTAATGGCAATAAAGTAAATGATAATAATACTATCTAACCAGCAATAATGATCAAGCTTCCAAAAGAGGCTTAGGCTGCATATCCAGGGTGAACATGTAATCGACACCGACTGTTCTTGATGTAATCTACAGATAGTAACTGCTAACATTAGATCGTAATTTCCCAAAAATAATTATTATTAGAACACAGTGTTATGAACTTCTCTTGAATCCTAATGGCACTGTTAGCCGATCAAATTTGACTGGCATCTTACTCAAAGTATCTGTGGTCAGTTTCAAAGGTGGTGGTTTGTAAACATATTTGGAATAATAAACAATAATGTTCAATATTAAAGGCAGATACCGAATTCGAATTAACAGGAGATTTAGGATTGCTCATTAGTTAATTACTAATAACCTTGACATGTTTGAGTGCGCTAGAACTTAAAACACAGGTCGACTATTACTAACTATATGGTCACGATAGTGCTCAACAAGTAATAAATATATCACGTAACTTGTTCAAAGATCAGATATAGATCACAATGTACATGCATATACATGTACATTTCATGCAAGTTAACATAAGTCAAATGCCTAAGATACTAACAATCTATCACCAGATGATCTGTGGCACACTGTTGATGGGTACACAAGTCTAGGAATCGCTGACAATGCAGTGTTAAGTGGACTTTCCCTGGACCCTGGACACACCTACAGGGCTGCCGTCAGGTTCTGTGTCGTGGGAGTCTGCACCAGGCCCGTGCACAGCAATGGTGTGACTGTAGTTCCCCATCACCCTGTAGCTGGGGGCATCAACATTACATACTCCGAGACAGGGATCTCGTCACAGGTGAGCACAATGGTAGCCAGTCATGTTATGAGGGAACGTCCAGAACTATAGTTTCAGCTATTAAAAATATACATGGATCTTACGGAAAGATGACAGCTCTACCATTTATTCCATATAGTGTTGACATACTGGTAACATTGAGGCACGGTGCGCGAGCTTTCTAAGGCGCCAAACTAGCTTCAGGTGCCGGGATCGAGTCCACCTGTGACCGGGTGTAAAAACCTTGGAGTCAACTTTGTGTGCAGACTCTTTCAGTGTTGACACAACCCCTAGTGTACAGTACACAACCCTGTGCACTTAAAAGGACCCACGTATCCGTTGGTATATGACCAGATGGTGGCCACATGAATACGTGCAAACACCTAGTCGCGGGGACAGCAACCTGTAGTATAACTTGAACAAAGTTCTGTGACTATGTGTTCCAGTCCACCCAGTTGTTAATGGGTACCTCGTAAGGATGGGAAAAGCCACATTAACTCGGTGCGCCTAGTGGCTGCATTAGTTGTATGCTCCCCAGGGAGTTTTGATAATATAATGTGACATTTGAGATTGCCATCCAATGATTGAGGGAAAAACAAAGTGCCTTTGACTGCGTGATCCAGATATTTGGGGCTATATAAATAAATGAATATATATATATATATATATATATATATATATATGTCAGGGTAGAGACTGCGATTTGGTAGAATCGGAGATTCTACCAGTAGAGACTGCGATCGGAGTCTCTGCTGGTAGAATCTCCGATCCTACTAGTAGAGATTGTAATCGTAGTCTCTACTGGTAGAGACTACGATTATATGGAATAACCTATGCAAGCAAGTGCAAGCTTATGCAAGCAAGTATAATAAGTGGGGATAATGTTTTCCCCTATTGTTGCCAGTTATACCCTGACATATGTCAGGGTAGAGACTGCGATCTGGTAGAATCGGAGATCGGAGATTCTACCAGTAGAGATTCCGATCGGAGTCTCTACCAGTAGAGACTGCGATCGGAGTCTCTACTGGTAGAATCTCCGATCCTACTAGTAGAGATTGTAATCGTAGTCTCTACTGGTAGAGACTACGATTATATGGAATAACCTATGCAAGCAAGTGCAAGCTTATGCAAGCAAGTATAATAAGTGGGGATAATGTTTTCCTATTATTTGCCAGTTATAATTGAACTTTTATTTTGTTTATTTTGTTAACTTTATTTGTTAAGTCTGCTTTGGAGTAAGGTATTTTGTTTTTGGTTTTTGAGTGGAGTCCAAATGTCCTGGGTTGTTAGTTCAGATAACTTTACTTTAGTTTAAGTTCGAGTACATATTGTAATTTATTGTTGTTTAAAACTACTAAGTTTAATGTTTGCCAGTTAACTGCTCAGTGCTGATTAAATCCTGACCTGCCTTACTTGGACCTGTTGTTATTAAACAATAACAGATGATCTCTTGATGAAAGAAGTTGACTCCCAAAAACATGTCCATGACTCCGTCTCATGACACCAGGGAGTCATGATGACTCCTAAATTTTTATGCCAGGGCAAACACTGATTATGCAATTGATCTTGCTTGTAATCAGTTTTGTAATATATGTATATAATGTAATATGATCTCTCAAGTCACATTTGTATTTTTAGTCCTTAATATATCTGTAGAAGTGGAAACAGTCTAGTGTTATATCTGAATAAAATGCATAGTACTGTTCAGAAATAGTGTCTTTGTTGTTTACCCACAGATCACTCGGAGTTTCTACCAGTTTAAGACTATTGCAGCCTCTACTAGTAGGATCGGAGTTTCTACCAGTTGAATTGGACAATGTACTGGTAGAATCTCCGATTCAACCAGTAGAGACTACGATTACAATCTCTACTAGTAGGATCGGAGATTCTACCAGTAGAACTCCGATCGCAGTCTCTACTGGTAGAGACTCCAATCGGAATCTCTACTGGTAGAATCTCCGATTCTACCAGATCGTAGTCTCTACCCTGACATATATATTGAGACATTATCGCAATAGGCCACTATGTCCCTATTATAGTGTTTCAACAAACTGATAACCAATTATATCTGAATCATCTTCGATTGTCCTACGTATCCTGAGTCATAGTATGATGGAACAAAAACTACTAAGTTTTGCACTTTCCTTTGTTCTTTGCATAGCTGGAGGTTGTAATGGATCGTTTCCGCGATCGCGACATACCTACTACGTCTGAGTCGTATGTTGTGATGGAAAGGTATGAGTGGTGTTTGATGGATCCTGGACTCCTCACCGAGTGGGCACCTGTGGCCAATCTGACTCATCAGGGGAATCAGGTAAACTGAGGAATACGAAAAGGATTCTTGAATTATCAATACCATTTATAAAAAACAACAACACGATAACACGATTCGTCATAATCACATACATACGTTTTGCTTTTGGCAATTGGTCAGGTTTTATTCAAGATCAGCCTCTCCAGACTGCTAGATTTCAGCAAGTGCCGCCGGCTAGCCGTCAGAGGGTACAACAAAGTAGGGCTCTCTACCGTAGTGTCTGCTGATGTCAGAAACTGCTCTGCCTTTGATCCACCTCTGGTGAAGCCTTCACTGGTCATTGACGCCACTGGTTAGATATTTGAAATATTCAATCATTGGATATGACAGCTGTGCATATGCCTCCGTAGGATGTTTTCGGCATCGATATAAAACGTTATGCTGACTTGATATGTAGACGGGAAATTATTTTTTTTCCAAATAAATTAGTAGTATCTTTGAGATTTTGTTACTCTACATAAGTCTTTCCCCCAATGTTTTGATTGCTACCATCTCGTCATTTCTGCTTCTAAAAGTCTTCCACGCACGTGTGATTTGTGCATATGGCAGGGATAAAAGTCAGAAGGTGCTTGATCACTGGTTTGATATTTGAAATGTAATAATGCACACGTACATGCTTCCCTGTACACTATTTATGCTCTTGCAGGATTAAAGATTGCTGAAGGCATAGGGAGCAATATCATCTTAGAACAAAATGCCCTCTGGCCCACGCTGGATGTTGACTATACTCCCTACAAAAACATCCTGTCAGCTGTGTGGCCAAGTCTACGTCACAGGAAGTACAAGTGGGCTGTGGTAGCTGGTGACAAGCTGGACCCTACATCTCACTTCAAGCGGCAGAGTCTAATGACTGTCTCTGACCCATGTGCCTTGGCCGATGTCATCAAGTGTGGAGAAACAGGTGAAGCTGTGATGCGCACAGATTATATGTCGCTGATCATGACTTCTTGATCTTTCTGGTGTAGTTGCTTGTTGATACTCCGCGTTATAAATGGAATATATTCGTTTAAATTCAACTGTTTTCTAACTTCACAATTTCAACATTAAAACATTTACTAGTTGACAACCCTTCACGAATAGAGTATTTATATTGTGATTCTGTTCGTTGTCTAGGAATGGAATTTGTCAACATACACTTTGACCAGAAGAAGAACTTCCCCATGGACAAAGGTTCTACGTCTGCATTCATGCTGATGAGATGGAAGTGACGTATGAGAAGTGGCCAACTGTCTTGGAAGAGGTGAATGCGTGCAGTGACGGTATCACTGTTGACCTCACACCACCATCTCCAGGCTCGATCACCATCCCGGGCCTAACGGAAAACATATATCAAGTATGTCAAATACACTAGATACAAAAGTATGGGAACACCCTAAAATTTGATAGTCATATATAAACTTAAACGCGTGAAGTCATTTATACTCTAAGGTAAATGCAATTTTTTGTGTGCTTAATTTTTGTGTACTTTAAACGACATGTTGGATCATGCAGTGAAACAACTGATTCAATATCCGTTGAGTTTGATTGAAAGAAAACATTGTCAAAAACAGCGAAGAACAAGGGTGCTGAAAGACACCAGCACCGTGTTTGATTCAAATGTCCAAATACAGGAGCCTAGCGCATGTGGAAGACAGACTTCCCGTGCATTTCTTTGTTTCAAGCTATCAGTTGACTCATTTTCACAGGGTTTTGGGACAGGCGCCGCCAGTGTTTCAAGATATACTCTCGATTTTGCGAATATCTGGTGTTATAACTACAAGATTGTGTTTTGTGAACTCTTGTTTATGGTATAGTGGGAATCCATGTAATGACAACTATGCACAACTGTTTATCTGCTTGGGTTAGTGCACCAACTGGTTTATCAAAAAAATGTGTTCATGCAACAAACTGGTATAAATGTGAATTTAGAGAAAACTAAAATTATTGTTTTTAGAAACTGTGGCCCTTTCAGGTCATATGAAAAATGGTTTGATGATGGTATCTCTATTGGTGATGTACCTTTTTAAATACTAAGGTCTTGTGTTTACCCAAGGTTCAAACATGTTTAGCATCCCAGGCCAATAAGGCAATAATTTCGGTTACTAATTTTGAAAGGAGTGAGTGAGTGAGTTAATATTTATCGTCACATCGGCAATATTTCAGCCATATCGTGACGAGAACAATTAATGATTATATCATATATCAATAAAATTAGAAATTAAGACCTGTTGACGAAGAACAGTAAAACTACTAGGGTATCACAGATATCCATTTAAAACTAGTGATGAAATCTAAAATATATTAACTAGAAATGACAAGACAATGTAAAAAACGGCTATAGATTGTCAATAATTGAAGGTAGATCACCATACTAGGGACCAAGGCGACTTACTGTACATTTGCCTCCTGCATGGACCCTAGCTGGATTTACACCATCCCTTGAGCCGTTAGCAGTTTAGACACATTTAGCCATACATTATAAAGACACATATTCTACGATTAAAAAGGTTGGATAGATTGAAACTGACTTTGAAAATTTTCAAAAGAAATTAGGTAAATAAATTTAAATTATATAGATGTACTTAAGATATCTTATTGTATGACCCCACCTATTCTATGCTATTTATCAGGGATTTTGGGCACTTGTTACTGCAATACCATTGAATCAGTCCACAATAATTTTTGTAAAAATGCATTAAATGTTGGAAAATCTACAATATGATTTTAGTGATTGAGTGAGTCAGTATTTCAGCCATATCGTGACTATGCAAGTTTTAAATTTATGAATGTATAAATGAAATAAAAATAAACTTACATACTTACCTGTCTGCGAAGGACAGTAAAATAACTAGGCTGTCCCAGATTTATACTTGAAACTAGCATATATGACCATAAAATACTATTTCTAAGTTTAATGGTACAATATATAAATGATCTATACATTGCCAACAACTGAAGGTAGATCAGTTGTTATCTTAAGAATGTTTTATTTTTATAAAATTTAGATGTTGTAATTTTAAGTTAGAAGTTGAAACTAATAGATGTGAAATGTAAAGAGAGGTATTGCCAATCATGTGAATCCAAGGGTATTTTCTAGTTGAAGATGAATGGCATGTAGTTTATATTTGTGAAACATATTCTGTGTACAGAAGGAAATACATTAAGAAATATTTTAGTATTTATCCTACCATTAATAATTTTGTTGCACTGATAAATAGTAATAACAGTGATATAATTTGATATGTATGTCTAGTTTTGTTTCGTGTAAATAAGAAAATCTAAATCCGCATTGTGTAAATAATTTTGATAAAGTTTGTATGTTGGTCCGGAGGCCTTTTACTGAAATACACTGTCTGTTTGTCAGATAAACTGGGAATCGAACAATGACGTTTGCTTTTAGTAGAGTTTAATCATGTATGTAGAAAGTACCAAGTTTAGTAACATAACCCTATACTGACGTGGTGGTAGTCAGTTTGAAATAAAGGTTCTGTGTGGAGATGTACGTGCTTGCGTCTGTAACGTGGGTAGGGTGGGTGATGGGATACATTGCATCTGTGAATGTGGATACATTTGATCTTCTGATCTAACGCTGTAAGAATTTTAACTGGAAGAGACATAATCCTGGCACTATCAGTTGCACTTTATACAGGCTGGTATTTTCTTGTTCTTATGTAGTAAACACATGTTTATGATAAAGTGATGATCAGTCATCCATGAACTGTCAATATTCTCACAGATCAGCACATCTGAGGTGAGGGTTGAATGGTCTGGATTTACTGATGTGGAGGAGGAAGGATGGAGTTCACATACGAGTGGCATCGCCTTCTATCAAGTTGCATTAGGTAGGACAATGTTGTACACTTAGATGGATGCCTCATAAGTTGGGTAGATGTTGGCTTCTAATGTTTAATGTTCTGAGAACTTAGACACGTTGCAGGACTATTTAACAATCAACAAATTAGTATGTAAATGTAGATTACTGTCTGCACTGCTGAACTTACAAACGGGTTCATGCGACAGGGTCTATACCAGGAGAGGAAGACATCAGAGAGTTCACAAATGTTGGACACGTCCACCACACCACGCTGTCAGGTCTTCAACTACAGGACGGACACGTCGTCTATGCTACTGTCAGAGGTACATGGTCTAGGACAAGTGTTTCAGTTGATATAAAATACAGATTTATCAGGTATGCCCAATTTACAAAATCCAAATGTACCACTTTTGTAATATACCGAATCATACTAAAATTTACATCATGAAATGTGCTCATTTATGGTTTTGCCACCAGTAGAATGATTTTAAGTTTTATTATATATGTGTACAGCTACCGACTTTGTCAACCAACACTCAACAATATCGTCAGTAGGATTTGTCATAGATTCTACTCCACCTTATCACACAAGAACAAACATACAAGTTGAAGAAAGGTACCTCACATCTCCCGTACTCCCAGTGTGGTATGTATCATAAATGTTTGAATTTGTTAAAACACATGCTTCCTCCTTATTGAATGATTTAAAGAAACATACAGTTGAATTATTCTTTGAATAACGTATCAATCTGTGTACACAGACTTTTAACATTCCTCTTCAAATGTCTCGCTGACAGCAGTGTAATACTGATATCCAGCCACAATCATATTAGCTTTATGATTGTGGCTGGATATCACTCTTACTCTGGATATTGATAGTGGTCATGACAATTAGCGACGTTTTGTGCTGCGTTGCATTTCAGCTGGGAGGGAGTGTTTGTGGACGAAGAGAGCGGAGTCAAACATTTTGATGTTTATGTTGGAAGTAGACCAGGGCACCAGGACATCTTGGTATTGGGAAGAGTACAGGAACTATGTACAGAGCTTGACCTTTCCCAAACAATGAAAGATGGTCACAGTGTGTATGTTACCGTG
Source organism: Haliotis rubra (assembly GCF_003918875.1). NCBI lineage: Eukaryota > Metazoa > Mollusca > Gastropoda > Lepetellida > Haliotidae > Haliotis > Haliotis rubra. The sequence goes on from NW_025765307.1 coordinate 12,489, forward strand.
AAGGTGAATGTCATTTTGTCATAACACTTTCATAACACGAGTTTTGATAAAACGATCAAATGAGTTATCAAAGAGCATTGTCTTACAATCCATTGTACATCAATCCAATGCAAGTTCTTCATTTATCAGTGCATGAGAAGTTCATATATGTATTTCCCTCCGCTCTGCAGGCCTACAACAGAGTGAACCTTTCCACATTCATCACGTCACATGCCCTGGAAGTGGATACAACGCCCCCTTCTGTCGGTCACGTGTTTGATGGAAGATCATCAGCTAGTTCAGCAGAGGTGAAGGATGACGATTACATTACCAGGATGGAGGACATGGGAGCCCATTGGGAGGGGTTTTCTGATCCCCATTCTACCGTTTCTCACTTCTTGGTCAAGGTTGGAACCTGCCCTGGATGTGACGACGCAGTAGTGGAATTTGCTGCAGGTGCAAGCACAGGTGGGTTAGATTGGGTACCACTGATCATGTACTGCAAATGTAACCACGAGAGAACAACAGGAAATGCCCTACTACGTCTTTGGCAGGAAATAGACATCTGTAGTCACATGTCGGGAAACAGCATAAGTATCAACCATTTAACCGTGATATATCAAAGCCAGTGCTATTAAGGTAGATTAGATTTAAATATATTGCCACTGAAATCAATGTTAACATGCCTTCTGAATTCCAAAGGACGGGCGCTGCACAACATATACACTGATACCTTATGGTGAGTGAGTGAGTGAGTTTATATTCCAGCTATATGGCGGCAGTCTGTAAATAATCGAGTCTGGACCAGACAATCCAGTGATCAACAGCATGAGCATCGATCTGCGCAAATGGGAACCGATGACATGTGTCAACCAAGTCAGCGAGTCTGACCACCCGATCCCGTTAGTCGCCTCTTACGACAAGCATGGGTTACTGAAGATCAATATTCTAACCCGGACCTTCACGGGTGATACCTTATGGCGCCTTTGTGAAAACTTTAGTCTTCTTGGAGGCTAGCTTCATATTCATTGGACTTGCTGAGAGTCAACAATTCAAACCATTCTCGACATTCTCGACTGTCAACGATTGATGTTAAACCTCAATGAAAGGACCGCAATTACACAGACTGGTGCACCTGACTATGAATATATCGCATATCTCAGTGTAAGTCCCCCATCTAAAGTCCGAGATTAAAACCGGAATGTCTGGTCTATTCCAAATTGAAAATAGCAGTGCGGTGATCTATAAGTTCAATCTCCGTGTCTTATATCAAGCAATAATATTCTGTAGGGGTGAGGTGGGTTTTGTTGATTGCATATTATGGTACACAAATCGTATTGTGTTTATATTTATTAGAAACAGAAAAAGTTATTTCAGTATCCAAAATAAAGTTATTGAAATCTTGCAAATTCTTGCACAACCTGTTCTCAAGATTCCACACTGATTCGTGAAAAAACGCCTCCGTGCTCTCATTCCAAACGCGTTTCACTCGTACCAGAAAGGAGATAAAGCTATTTAGGTAACGCTTTAGGCTATTACCGGTTTACGAGTTTTAAACCACAACCTAAAGGACCGCAAAATTAAAAACAGAATAGCATTATCTCCTTACTGATATAGCCAATTTAAAGAGTGTGTGCTTATTTCCAGATGTAGTCTTCCATCACATTATGTTCGCTGAGGGTGTCAGGTATTACGTGACAGTGACAGCTTGTAACATGGCGGGACTGTGCAGCAGCGCAACATCTGATGGTGTTATCCTGGATCAAAGTCCTCCTGTCCCTGGCAGCGTCATGGACGGCACACAAGACCGAGACTCCCAGTACCAGGCATCCAGGTCCACTCATACTCCTGCTTACTGATTTTAATATCAAGGTTTAACCCTAACCTTAACCCTGGCTGACGAGACCGAGACACCCGGTACCAGGCATCCAGGTCCACTCAGACTCCTGCTTAGTGATTTTACTATCAAGGTTTAACCCTAACTCTAACCCTGGCACACAAGACCGAGACACCCAGTACCAGGCATCCAGGTCCACTCATACTCCTGCTTACTGATTTTAATATCAAGGTTTAACCCTAACCCTAACCCTGGCTGACGAGACCGAGACACCCAGTACCAGGCATCCAGGTCCACTCAGACTCCTGCTTACTGATTTTACTATCAAGGTTTAACCCTAACCCTGGCTGACACAAGACCGAGAACTCCCAGTATCAGGCATCCAGGTCCCTCATACTCCTGCTTAGTGATTTTACTATCAAGGTTTAACCCTAACCTTTACCCTGGCACACAAGACCGAGACTCCCAGTACCAGGCATCAGACTCCCTCAGTACCAGGCATCCAGGTTCCACTCATACCCTCCTGCTTAGTGATTTTACTATCACGGTTTAACCCTAACCCTAACCCTGGCACACAAGACCGAGACTCCCAGTACCAGGCCCAGGTCCACTCATGCTCCTGCTTAGTGATTTTTTCTATCACGGTTTAACCCTAACCTGCTTAGTGCACACAAGATCACGGTACCAGGCATCCAGGTCCACTCATACTCCTGCTTAGTGATTTTACTATCACGGTTTAACCCTAACCTTTACCCTGGCACACAAGACCGAGACTCCCAGTACCAGGCATCCAGGTCCACTCATACTCCTGCTTAGTGATTTTACTATCACGGTTTAACCCTAACCCTAACCCTGGCACACAAGACCGAGACTCCCAGTACCAGGCATCCAGGTCCACTCATACTCCTGCTTAGTGATTTTAATATCCACGTTTATTAACTTAAACTATGTATTATTAATCAGTATGCCTAGCAATACATACTCCCGTGTATCACCCAGAGACCATTACAATACCAAAGTGATTTTTGTGTTTGTGTCACTAGAACGTTCCTGGGCTGCAAGTGGCATGGGTTCCAGGACACAGAATCAGGTCTGGACCACTATGAGTGGCAGGTGGGGACCACACCAGGAGACAGTGACATTCTCTCATCACAGCATGCTGCCCTTAAAGAGGTGGCATTCCTCACACTGAATGAAAGTCAGATGCTACCCATCGGAAACAGGATGTATATAACAGTTAGAGCGTTCAACAAAGCAGGTATAAATGATGTAGAGATGCATTACTCATAATACTAATTTCAACATACAAACAGTCCTTACTCTGTCTTTTACAGCGCCAATGGTGATGAATATTCTATCCGAAAACATAAGGCTGAATGTTTTAAATAATTATCACATTCTTCAGGGAATACAGTATTAAAAAATTCTACTAATGCTGTACTACTTTCATAACGACGTCATGTCACCATTGCAAAATGAAGTTTGTCATTGTCGTTTCTCTACACTTAAACATGCGATGAACTTGGTATTGTATGTTGGTATAGTATGTGGTTATGACTCTAGGGATGTTCACCACATCAACATCAAATGGCTTCATCATTGACAACAGCGCACCTGAAGTGGTTAAGACGCCTGCTATTGTGGAAGGACAAGGGTCCTTGGTTGCCATGACGCTGATCAGTCGGTCCACTGTGCAGGTCAGCTGGGAGGTGAAGGACGAGGTGTCCTTCATAGAGAAGCAGTACATCTCAATCTCCTCTCATCAGCAAGGGGAGTTTGATTCTTCCTTGATGGAGGTGAGAGCCAACAGTAAGGTGTTGACAGGGACTATGTAATATCAGTCACTGAAAACAGGAAAGTAACAAAGAATGAGGTGACCCTTTCAATATAAGATTCGATTTGCTTTAATTAATCCATGTGTAACAAGATAATGAACGAGTGTTATTGCATTATGCTGTCTCAAGTATTTTACAGCCTAACCCAGAAGACACGGTTTGTCTTCAGATACCAGGACCTTTGAGAGAATATACTTTCACACAGCTGAATCTCCATGATGGAAGTCATTACATTGTGAAGGTTATATCATGCAACATGGCTGGTCTCTGTACACAGAGTCAGACTGGAGGCATCTTGGTCGACAGCTCCGTACCAACAACAGGTCGGTAAATATTTACCATAAACATTGACGTGAACATAATTAAAAGACAAAGCTACTCTGTTTTCAATTTTGCGGTCCTTTATCGTTGATTTAAGACCGCTAAATGTAATTTAAATTAAACATATAGCGGTCTTAAATCAACGATAAAGCACCGCAAAATTGAAAAGAGAGTAGATTTATTTTCATTCTAGCACGACTGATAAGTGTTTTAAAGCCGAACTGTTTGACGCGCAAGAACACGGCGTGAAGGGGATTTTCTTCCTGGAAATCGCTTGGAATCGTCCCGTTGAGGGACAGGTGTGTAATGAACAAAATAAGACATTTTCAACAACATAAATGCTTTATTTCAGGAACCAGTATGTTTGTACTTGTAACAAGTAGCATACATAAATATAAAAAATACAGTTTATACAGTGAGCAAGTACAATTATTTGATTTTTCTCATGCGAATTATTGATCTCCCCCACTGTATGACAATCGACTCGCCACAATTCAAGCCCTGAACTCGCTAAGTTTAGTCGCCGCTAACTTTATTCCCGGAAATAATTGTTGATAACCACCCTACTATTCCCAATTTGGAAAAGACCTGACATGCAACGTTTTATGTGGGATACATGGACAGTGGAAGTGGAAGGACTGGGTATTACGGCCGGGACGGAAGCGGTCAGGTTAGGACGTGTGGGCCGAAATGTGTTGTCGACGTCATGCCCGCTAGATCTGGACCCGGTTTGAATATACTGCCGCTTTTGCGCTGCTGACCGTTTTTCCAGCTTCGTAGTTTCTTCACTGGGATCAGGGTCAAGAAATTCTTCTTTAAACCATTCGCTTTTTATTTCAAAAACACCAAAGATGCTGCCGAGGTAGAAATTACCGATGTCCGACATGTTTGTTTACAAATAATAGGGTCAACGCGCTCATTATATTCATACACGGTGAATCGGTCACTTTAATTAGCGGTCCTTAAACTATCATTTAAGTACGATTTTGATGAGCTCCCAGCCAATCAGAATCGAGTAGCACACAATGTCGTGCTAGAATTTCTCTTATATTATGATTTGTATTGTCTTTGTAACGAATTACAAGCACATACATCTAATTGAAGCTCACCTTTGCAGGGGTTCTTGCTGTACAAACGGACCATGCTGCCAAATTGTCAAGGACTCAGTCTGGCTGGATGACTTGGACAAGAACCAATCTTAACCTTGCTTGGCTTGGGTTTGCTGATCTACACTCTGGCATAGATCATTACATAATAACAGTGGGCTCCAGACCATTTGCTGCCGACTTAGCACAGGTTTCGTCATTTGTGAAATTGTATTAGGAATTGCACCTTCTGGAAGTTTTCAATGTTTTTTTAGTTCAGGGTTTAGTGGATCTGACTTCGGTTCATATGTCATATCATAATGTACAAGATGTCCAAGAGGTACTTGAGGAATATATGGTTTCAATGATGTAAATGATATGGTTTACCTTAATGAATTTATCGTGCATGTATTCAGGACCTGCTGGTGAACGTATACCACAACATCAGTGGAGTGGACCTAGAGGATGAGGGAATTGTGCAGACATTCAACATCAGTACCATGGACTTGTCATCTAGATCTTCTGTATTCGTCACCATGTGGGCAGTAAACGGTGTAAGTACAAGTTGACTTTCCTTCTTACCAGTTGTCATTTACATTTTCGTCCTTCCTTCCTTCCTTCCTTCCTTTCTTTGTTGTTCAATACCTTTGATTATCCAGGTAGGCCTGAAGAGCAGCCCCCTCCATTCCGAGCTGGTTCTGGGAGACGGGGGTGAGCTAGAGTTGGTGAGACGGTGCAGCTCCTACAACTGTGAGGGACACTGTGTCTGTGCTGCCCAGGACAAGACATGTGACATCAGTCAAGGATGTAAATCCTTGAACAATGGTATGCTTATATATTGTAAGAGGGGTGAGAATTATATCACTCACTGACAAAAGACCATGTCTTACTGTGTGACACTACTTTACAGTTTAAACCATGTTTTTCGAGAGATTTAGAATCATGTCCATGCCAGTACTCTATGTCTCTCTCATTCTCTCTCTGCATCATGTGCAATTTATTTTATTCTAGGCATCGGGAATTCTTCACTGACGGTTACAGACACCACTGATCTGAAATTTCTTCAATCTCCTGCGTTGGAGAATGACATGGACTTCTCTCTCTTTGACTCATTCCTTGCAGCAACATGGACGGTAACCAACACACGATCCACACAGCCCTTGAGGTAGCTATCAACATTTTCTTGAAAACTGTTAATTACTTTTCTCATGTTTAACATTGATAAAGGCCTTTAATGTTTTTTGCAGGTACGAGTTCAGTGTCGGGCATTCAAGTGGGACATATCCGAGAGGAATATATACGGAAAGTACCGAACGAGTGTGGTTTGATGCAGGAACTTTAATGTCTGCGGTCATAACCCTACCCAAAGGTAAGAGGATAAATGGTGGAGTCGTTTTATATTGTTTAACCTACATATAAACGATTAGGTTCACATTGTTCGTTGTAACTGCATTTTAATGTCCTCACATGCATCTTCTTTGAGTGGCATTTTAGAAGTTGGGAAGTACAATATAGACACGCTTTTTGGATAACAACTTCTTTATTTCGTGAGTGCGACGTTTCGAAACAGATTCGGTACTCGTGAAGAGCAACTTTCTTATGGTGAGTGCTGGGTAACGCTAATAGCTCTTCCCCCGTGTGTACCGGGACAGAATGTGTCCACAGCACCCCATTGCTGGTCGTAAGTGGCGACCAAATTGTGTCGGTGGAGGACGGTAGGCTGGTGGTTGAGGGAAAAGGAGCCTGGAATTGCGTTCCTATTGCCCAACACACCACTTCGACCCTGACTTCACCTAGACGGATGGTAGAATGTGCCCGGTTCTATCAATCGGCTGGTAACGCCAGGGCTGTGCTTGGTGAGTATTTGGGCAAATATTTCCGTTATTATTTGGTCTTGGCTTTTTCAAATTCCGATGTTCAAATTATTGACCGATTAACTTGCCTAGAGTCCTATGCCAGAAGGCGGTGGCTCATGGGCCAATCTGGCAATATAGACTACTGAATTCTGTGTTTCTCCAGAAACCTGTCAAGGGCGAACCAGCCTGACATTTCTTCCTCTAGATTCAACAGCTCTTCGCCTGACATGACTGAGTGCGACGTTTCCATACAGATTCTTGTACCTTTGTCAAACTGACAACGGTACAAGAATCTGTATCAAAACATCACACTCGCAAAATGAAAGAAGTTGTTATCCATAACGTTTGTCTATCCTCACATGTAATCTTAGTTGCGAAGTTTGTCTTGGAATGTTCACAGGGCGTGAGCTGACACCAGGACTCAGTTACAGTGTATTTGTGCGGGCATGGTATGACGAGAACACATACAACATCTACAAATCCGACGGCGTCCTCATTGATATTACAGCACCCAGAACATTCTCCCGACAAGGAGTAGCGGTGGGTGGGTTTCGATCACTTGTGAACCATACAAAACGTACCAAGTACATCATGACAACAAGAGTATCTACATTTCATTGTATATGAACGAACGAACCTGTGTCTACTTTTGATTACAATGAGCCTATTTGATAGAGCCGTTTTGGTTCAAAGTCACCATCCTGTGGTTTTCTTTATAGGTGAAAGAGCACATGGAATCTGGAGACAGGAAGGACATCGATTACCAGCATCGCGTAGATAGGATATACCTGAGCTGGAACAATGTACTGATGGACACACAGTCAAGACTCCTGAAATACAGGTCTTACACAAGTACTTCACCGGGCGGTATGTTTAAAAACATGTTAGTGAGTGAGTTAAGATTTAACGTCACATCGGCATTATCTCAGCCATAGTCATATCGTGACGAGAACCATGTAATTCGTATCAATAAAAAATATATTTAGATAATAAAAACCTGTCATCGAAGGACAATACAACTACTAAAATATCACAGCTCTTAATTTAAAACAAGTACACTATCATAAAAATATATCACTATAGACAACAATACGATATAAAACCGGGCAATAGATCGCCAACAACTGAAGGCTGATCACCATAACAGGGACTAAAAACATGTTAGCTAAGGACAACGAAGAATCTGTTGTAATGCTTTCGCATCAAATATACTAGACAAAATAAGTTAGGGATATTGGTATTTTTAAGATTGATAATTTATCAGTGTGTCAATGAATAAATATATCATTATTCATAATTTCAAAATTTACATATATCCCTAACTATTTTTGTCCAGTATATATTCAAACTGGGTCTGTATGTTTCAGGTTACAGCATACATGCGTCGTCTGACATGACTGCCACGAACTGCACAGTGTCTCTGAATCTGGTTGTCTCTGGAATCCTGGAACAATGTACATTCTCTAATATCCTTGCATATAACATAGGATTTCTGTAATTCAGCAGGACTAGAATGTATTACCCTCAAAAGGACACCTTCTCATGATGGGAAGTGCAGATTGATGTCAACGGCACCTCCAGTAGCGAGGATCATGCATCAAATTGGAGCATGTATGTGAGCTACGATGGAGACTTTGGTAGGCATCAGGATTTTCATCTGTACCATTCAGCGAATTTGATGTAAACAGTATACTGAATTGAATATTGCAAAATAAGTTTAGGCATGACTGAAGTAAAGTGGCTACATTTACACTAGTGAGTCTAAACTTTTGAAGGGTAGTATATATTGTAAGTGGCATGACATATTAAGTCGGTAAAAACAAATTTTGTCTATCCTGTCACTGTCCAGGGTCCGGTGATGTTGACTACCAGTCCTCCCAGACACGGGTATCTGCCTCCTGGTTTGGGTTTGCTGACAAGGATTCCACAATCATCAAGTATTTCTGGTGTGTTGGTTCAACCAATGATACAACTGGATGCAGCATCGTGGATTGGCAGGATGTGGGGCTACACACATCAGCAAGAGCACGCCTGGAGTCACCACTTGCTGATGGTAGGAACATAAATAATTGATGTGATTGTTTTTGAAACGACACTGCAGCTCACCTTACACACACACACACACACACACACACACAGAGCCAGACAGACAGACAGACAGACAGACACACACACACAAAGGCACATGTACCAAGGCCACAGGCCCATGTACAATGTATAACAAATACAAAAGGATTCCTATGCACCACATTAACTAGAACATGTTTATATATTTACAATAATAATGCGCTACGTTGTATAAACGCCTCCTTAATATAATTAGGATACATATATAAATAATTGCTAATTTTTCCTTATCCTGACTCATGCTATTTGCTTGTCTCCTTCTCCTTGCGAATGATAGTGGAACACTTGAATCCCTTTGAAGTTCCCTTCAAAAAAGCGGACGTAAAATCACGCACCCGCAGTAGCCTCCCTTTGCCCCCTGACGCCATTCTAGTCACAAGTTCAGCCATGCCTGTCACTCTTTCCTTCTTCGCCCTAGCGGACTGTTGTGAGAGCGCCTGGATCCCTATACGGCACTATATCCTTTTTCTCTTTGGACATCTACTTCAAATTTTGCTGTATACGGTTTTCGGAAGAATATACCAACAATATGGTTTAAAATTTTGTCTAAATTAAAATATATTTCACGTTCTTTGGCATGATTTTTCATCGTATTTACAACTGATGAAAACTTGCTTTCGTTGCAGGTACCGGTTGTCTGCAGTTATCCTCATTTATTATGTCCTAATTGCACTATCAATTCCAGCTTGCGCTGTCAACTTTGTCAGCATTTATCTATTGTTGAAATGAATATTTACTTAATTTCTATTAATAGATGTGCTAAGGACTGGTCTAGACGGCATTCACAAGTCATGTCTAAATCAAGTGATTGCGCTGATAATCGTTTATTAATTACTGCTGCTGGAGTTCACCATTTCAGTGAATTGCCGGGCGTCGTTATGGGGCAGGTCGCTGTTCCAGGGGGACCTCCGGTTCCAGGGAGAAGATCATCATCATCTGAGCTACCCTCTTCACAGACAAGAAGACCAGATTGTCTTGTACACGGAAGAGGAAGACGACCTCAGATAAGACTTCGGTGAAGTTTACCCTCAGTGCATCACATAGAGAGTCTGCACAAAGGACCAGCAATCTTCACATCGCATCCGAACGAAGAGGGAAGCCTGCGTGAAGGAGGAAGTCTGCATGAAGGCTGCTACATAGACCTCATCTACGATGACGAGCCTGCACGAAAGACCAGAAGTCTTCACATCGCATCTCAACGAAGACAGAAGCCTGCATGAAGGAGGAAGTCTGAGTGAGGACAACGATGATGCAGACCTAGACGTGCCGGAAGGACCTTCCAAGGAGCCTTCGCGCAGGAGCAGAACTAGACGTTCCTCAGAGCATCGCAGAAGTGGGGCACTTGGATCATCTTCACCCTCAGACGTGGATCTTCGGAGTGAGGCTGCGTGCAGGCACTCATCATCACCGAGAAGAGAATCCACACCTTCACGAAGGCAAAGGGATACGTCTCAAGATTCAAGGGAAGATTCATATTCCAGTCGTTCAGGCAGGTCTTCAGGCAGGTCTTCAAGCAGGTCTTCAGGCAGGGACACACGTCATCGTGGATCAGAAGATATCTAATGATGATTTGATACGCTCACCTTTCACCTATCGACCAGATTGCTCAATCTAAGTGCAGCCTTGGTAAGGCTTCGAAGTTCCAGAGTCAACATGTCCCGACGTTCAACGCCAGGAAATTCCCGCTACTTCACATGGAACCCTTTATGAAGGCTCCAGAGATTGATGAGAACTACAAGATCATCAACGACTCCCATTGTAGCAGAACTTACACAACTACTAGACGTACTTGTTTCGGGCTAGGCAGATCCAACATCAGCGGGCTTGACTCTCTTGAGGAAGGGGACAGCTTGACAGTTATCACCGGCCTAGCATTGGCATTGTCGCAGTCCTCAGCGTGACATCGTTTTTAACGTCATTATAGCTAAAGTAACCAATCTTCAAGAACCTTTGTGTATTCAACACAAAGTGGTTATTTTACGGCGCTTCATTGAGACCGATGACTACAGTCTACAAGTAACAGCGTTAAGCAAGTATGGAAACTTCAGCTGATCATCTGTATAAGATGACGACTGCATTATCTTCAGTGAAGAAGGAAACAATCACAGTTGCTAGGGAGACCTACATCGGTATTACGCGGCAAAATCTTTCGCGCGTTTTCCACTCAGCCTTCTATACACGTGTTCACTCGTGTAACTCCGGGACAAGTTGTACAGTGAGATTTCGGACAAGGTCGAGTGTTGATGAAGAAATCAACGACTGCACAAGATTTTACAAGGATCTTTTTCATGCAACACCGGTGACGTCACATCGCGGGAATCTGCGATGAATCAAATTCTGCAATTTGATTGGTCCATGAGAGACAACGCCCCTGGCATAGCTCACGTGCCAGAAAGTCGTCTACAGTTGTAAACAACTTTTCAACGTGGGGGGAAGGCTCCATTTACAGTCCAGTTAGCAGGGTACAGCGTGATTCGACTGTCTTCACGGGTCATAAGGACCTTCCCTGTCAGCAGATTGAAGATTGTTTATCTGGGCATTTGCAGCAACATACGTTAGATGATTTCTGCTCGCGGCAGCCAGTCTACTATAAATAGACTTCACAGCGATGACAGTTCCAGTACATCTAGAGACGACGAATTATGCATTATCACTGCACTTTGTTAGGATTCTGGTGACAAGTTTTCTTGATATATTATCGGAAGATTGAAGAAATAAGCTTCAAGTCATTATTCCAGAACCGGACATTGCTCCGCTTCCATTACGGACATGGCAAGGGTTCCACTGTCTACTTATCTACAACGTAGGACATGAGCAGATTTCTTGGAAGATGGTTCATCTCACCACAGAATCACATGGTCGTCTCAGAGGATCGTTGGGTCTAGATAAAAGCCATGGTATCTCAAGCAATACTCTCTCCGTTGACACTATGAACTTGGCAACCACGCCCACTACTGAGATTCGTCAATGCTCATCTCAACAATATGGATCCGTTATTCCACTGGAGAGTCTGGAACCATACCTGCTTTGGTAGATTTAGAAGTTGAAGGTTTGCGGAGGAACCTTTTCATCAGAGCCGGTTTGCAGCACTCAGTTCTACGTGGATGCATCACTACAAGGATGGGGTGCTCACTTCGACAACGAAGTGGCAGCAGGGAAGTGGTCGAGTCAGGATCAGAGTCTGCACATTAACATGCTGGAGATGAGAGCAGTGATCAACGTTTTACAACACTGATTCAGCGTACTAAGGAACGCACGACTCATGGTCCATACGGACTACTCCACAGTAGCGTTCTTCATCAACAAATGAGGATCAACAAGATCAACAATCTGCTAAATCTCAGCTTTCTCCTGTTCAGCATCGTCGACGAGCTGAACATCTACATAAAGGCATGTCACATTCCAGGAGCCGGAATGTCATAGCAGACACCTTATCTTGTCCACTACAACCATCCCTGACGGAATGGATGTTACATCCAGAAGTGTTCCGGCTCGTCATACAGACAATAGGATCTTTGCTGATAGACCTGTTTGCAACAAAGTTCAACAAACAGCTACCAACATTCGTCTCAACGATCCCGGATCCTCAGGCATGGGCAACAGATGATCTAAGCTTCTCATGGGAAGGACTAAAAACGCTTATGCATTTCCACCTTCAGCACTATTGCCACAAGTGTTACAGAAAATCAACGCAGGACAACGCTGCAACTGATTTTGGTTGCGCCCTATTGGCCAGCGAGGGTATGGTTTCCTGCCCTCATGCAAGAACTCGGAAGTCCAACCCTGAAACTACCTAGCTTGAAGAAAAGAGGGTACTCCGCCAGAGCAGCAAAAGCAGTAACACTAGTTCTACGCAGGTCAACTCGCAACTTGTACGACGACAAGTGGCAGAGATTCGAACGGTAGTGAAAGCAACTCATCCTCAAGAGGCGGAATACCTGTGTCATTTACGACAGACGAAACAAATAAAAGGTTCAAAACTCTCAACGTACCTGGCGGCCTTCAGCACAGTTATCACCATGTAGACGGGTGTCAAGCTGACCAAGGTACCAGAGATACTGGCACTGCTGCGCTCGTTCAAGTTGGAAGACCAACAAAAGAAATTCAAGGCTCCTGCTTGGGATCTCAACGTAGTTTTGCAGCATCTCACCAGTGATACTGACGAGCCTCTAGAACGGACATCCTTCGAGTTTTAACACAGAAAACTCTGTTCCTGATCGCCTTGGCAACAGCAGCACGGATGTCGGAGATACATGCTCTGGACTTCGAACGAACACGATTTGACACACATCGTACATCTGGGACTGAGATGGGATTTTATAGTGAGTGAGTGAGTTAAGATTTTAAGTCACATCGGCAATATTTCAGCCATATTGTGACTAAATCAAGTTATAAATATATTATTAACAATTAAAGGTAAATTATAAAATTCCGCCAACGAAGGACAGTGAAATAACTAGATTATCACAGACATAAATATAAAACTAGTAACTAAATCTAAAACATTTGAACTATACAAGACGATACAATATAAAAACAGGCTATCGATTGCCAACGACTGAAGGTAGATCACCATACTAGGGACCATGGGGACTTACAGTACATTTGCTTCCTGCATGGAACCTAGCTGGATTTACACCATCGGTTCAGCCGTTAGCAATTTAGCAAATCTAGCCATAGATTAAAAGAACAGGGATCCTACGATTAAAAAGGTGGAACGTTTTAATTTACTTCAAATGTTTTGGGACTTACGTACCCTCTCAGGAGGACAATAAGTTTACAGTACTTTAACCCCCCTCGAAGATACAGCCACTCACAATCTTAGTTACTCATTCAAACTTCCAATCATAAAATATGTATCTATTTACAAATCATTTAACAAATCTAATTCTTTCAAAAAGGCAATAATTAAATGAGAAGTGATACTAGTAAACAGATCCTTCATATTTCTTGAATAATTATCCCTTGTGATTGAATATTCAACACAGTCAAGCAAGACATGACCGTGATTCTTTCATCACAAGGGATACAAAACGGAGGATCCTCACCTTTCAGTATGTACTCATGAGTATATCTTGTATGGCCAATACGACATCGTCGTATGATGACCTCTTCAAATCTGGACAGACAACCCAAGTGGGTATAACCAATATAGGGTTTTATTTCACATAATTTATTTATACCCACCTGGGTGTCCCACTTCTTCTGCATTAGATCACGGATATAAGATCTGATGACAGCTTTATAATCTGAGTATGGAATAAGAAGTGGTGTCACAGATTTATTGAGTGCTGCCTTGGCAGCAAGATCGGCCATTGTATTCCCAGAAATGCCAACGTGGCTGGGTAACCAACAAAAGACGATATCGTATTGGCCAAGAGCAAGATCATTATATAATTCAATAAATTCTATTAAAAGTGGATGTTTACAAGAAAGATTTTTAGAAGCCTGAAGGCAAGCAGCAGGACTTGAACCTCCACGAGCCTCCAATCCTCACAAAGTCAGGGCTCTGGCGTTGACACTCGCTCTGCATGGAAACTGCTCCATCTCTACGACAATGGAGGGCTGCTTTTGGAAATCGGAGACGGTGTTTGCCAACTACTACATCAGAGACATTGCTACCGAGGACGTCTCCGGCATTCACCAGTTTGGGCCTCTTGTTGTAGCACAACAATTGACGGTTCCACAAAGGCGCTGAGATGAATCTCACCCTTTTATCACGTGACTTGTAAAAGCCAACGCTCGGTAGAGCTAGAGCTTTAGAGTCGATGCGCACGTCTAGGACAGAGCAGTATGAGTGATAAAACCTGTACTTGTAAAAGAATTACTCGTACATGAAGTAGGGTCGCTTCTCAACTTGATGCGAGCATCAAGAGATGGAGTTGCAATAAATCCACACATAATGTCAGGAGAAGAGTTCCAGAGAAATCTAACAAGTTGTGGTCCCCCAAGACTCATCTGAGGAAGCTGGAAGAAAAGGATCAGCACAAGTGCCATCAGACGTTCCTACGGGGGTTATGCAGGACGTAAATCAACAACCAATGAATCCAGAAGTGGCCTGACCCACCACCGATTCCGTTGGATTCTACAAGCAAATAGCATGAGTCAGGATAAGCAAAAAAATGTAATTTTCTGACTAAAATTGATATTTTATACTTATCCTGACCCATGAGGTCAGCCCTCCCAACCTCCCATCATGGCACTTTGGATTTCCCTGTAAATCCGGGTGTCGGGCTCATATACGGAGAAAGTGACAGGCATGGCTGATCATGTGACTAGAATGGCGCCAGGGGTCAAAGGGAGGCTACTGCGGGTGCGTGATTTTGCGTCCGCTTTTTTGAAGGGAACTTCAAAGGGATTCAAGTGTTCCTCTAGCATTCGCAAGGAGAAGGAGACAAGCAAATAGCATGAGTCAGGATAAGTATAAAATGTCAATCTTAGTCAGAAAATTACATTTTTCATTTTGAACAAGGCGGATGAGAGAATTTCTAACTTTTCTGTCAATATTTAACAAGTGTCTTGTTCTTAAATCATTATATAGTGGGCAAATAGACATAAAATGAACCTCATCTTCTAACATGTTCTTACAAAATGGACAAAATCTTAATTCTCTTGGGATATTATTTCTTCTACCTGTATTCTTCATGATATTTAATTCACCTACTCGTAAAAGTGATAAAAATCTTCTTAAATCTTTGTGATATAAAGTTGACAAGTATGATTCCATATTAAACGTACTTTTGACACATGAATTAAAATGTTCATTTAACATTGGAAATATACACTGGATGTTTCAATCTTTAACTCTTTGAAAAAAACTGCATAACCAATAAATCAGTGTTAACGATATTTTCAAAACCCCACGCATAGCTAAAACCATAAATATAAATTAATTTGCTCACGTCAGTAACCCATGACTTGCGTTATTATCGTCGATTGCTTTTAACATAATCTATCGTTCTAAATGCACGGTTAATCGATATGATAATAGTAAAAATTCATGTCGACTTTAATAAGTTTACATGTGTAACACAAACATTTCGTAACAGACATAATTAGTCATATTAAATACATTGTATTTCCCACGTTAACTGATTCTGCATTTTCGTGCACATACAGTTGGCCGGAATGCCAGTCCTTTACTCCGTTAGTTTATTAACTTCAAAAATCATTTTATGCCTTTCCAATGCACTTCAACTTCACTTTAAAACAGATATTTGTTGACATGTTGTCTATGCTGTGCTATGACCAAGTTTTGAAAATATCTCTGGTGGTTATTTGGTTATTATTTACAGGAACACAAATATGGGCGAAGGTTTATGCAGTAGACGTTGTTGGACACACATCTACAGTGGTTGTATCAGATGGGGTCATCATTGATTCATCGCCACCTGATGTTAAGGACATTGCCTATCTAGGGGAGAATTTGGTGTCCAATCCCTCCTTTGAGGAAAGCATTAGCCAATCCACTGATTGTCACCCTGAACTACCTTCATGGAAGGCTGGGAGGCACTCCTGCATCAGGCTACTGACACCTGGTGTTCACCATGCCACACACGGGAAGACAATAGTTTCTGTACGAGGCAGCATACAGCAGAATGTCATGAACCTTGACGTTGGCAGCAGATATAAAGCCACCATCCATGTTGGGTATCCTTTGGACATTACTGTCAACCAGAAAGTAGCAGAAGGTTTCATATCGTTTGGGAATGACATCTTTACCTTCAGCCTCGATCCACACCTATGTGTAGACTCGTGTTATAGTACAGATGGACGGGTCATCCTGTGGAGCCAGTATAGCTTCAGTTTCCTGGCACAGAACGCCACAACACCGCTGAAGATTGGCACGTCCTCCATCAGCATGGAAATGGCCCTGGATCACGTGTTGTTGCAAAGAGTGGATCATGTAGGGAATGCAGATACTATGGAAACAGAAAGTAACGTCAAGCTTCAAGCTGTCTTCCGGAAGCACTGGTCATCAGTTCACGTATCTTGGCACTTTGATGATGGAGAGTCTCCAATTGTAGAATACACAATGGCTGCGGGTGCGTTACACAGTAGAATGTCATATCAGTCTATAACTTGGTCGCATAACCTCACTTGTGTAATTCGAGAACATGCCCGACAATGTTACTAACACTCAGTATTGTCACTTTATTGTCAAGTTTACGGTAGAATTTCAATTTACAAGAACAGCGTCTATATTCACGAGACAGTGATACACGTGCTAATGCCCAGATGTATGTAGTTGTTTAAATGTAATGAGCGTTAAAAAGATTGAATTAGTGTAAAGCCAAAAAAAGAATCATGTCTCTAAAAGGTTACCGGTGAAGATCTGGGTTTAGAATTGATCTTCAGTAGCCCATGCTTCTCGTAAGAGGCGACTAACTGGATTAGGTGGTCAGGCTCGCTGACTTGGTTGACACATGTCATCGTGTCCCAATTGCGTAGATAGATGCTCATGCTGTTGATCACTCGGATTGTCTGGTTCAGACTCGATTTATTACAGCCCGCCGCCACAAAGCTGGAATATTGCTGAGTGCGGCGTAAAAGTAAACTCACTCACTTACTCACTCGCTCACTCTTAAAGGTACTGTCTCCGGAGGAACTCAGGTGCAGGGCTTTAAGAGTGTTGGCCGACACGCACATGGAACTCTGTCAGGTCTGAGACTGTCCCACAAACAGAAACTGTTCCTGACCATCACTGCCAGGAATGCTGCTGGTCTCACAACCGTCTCCCGCCCTGACCCTATCACTGTCGACATGACCCCGCCGATGTTCTCTCACATCAATGATGGAGACGGTAAAGTGCAATACTTGTGGTTCTGTCAAACTACATTTAAGAAAACCAAATATTTGTCAGACTTAAAGAACGGCTCATCCATAATCAAACAGTCATGCAATTGCATTTAAAAAGTTACATCAATACATATTTGCTTCAGTCAAAGCCTTTTGGAATATCAACTTTATATTTCGTGAACGCCACGTTTCTTACTCATTCTTCCAGTGAATGATACAGAATGGATATATACATATACTCTTTGAGCAAAGTACATAACAAGATAACTGTGGATAATAACATATAGCAACAACTGTATTGAGGTATAAGACTAATTTATTCTTCCTGTAGGGATTGACATTGGCTACCAGGCTTTGGGCGATGTGTACGTCAACTGGGCAGTCGAGGATGCCGAGTCGGGTATTGTGCACTGTAGCTGGGCAATAGGTATATATCATAACCCAAACACAGCAGTTACAGACGTGTCCCAAATAGGTGACGTGGTATACTACAGTTCGTTCTACTCTCGTGTATAGTGTAATAAAGTACACTTTTGCCCTGAGGTAGCATAATTTAAGTACGAGGACGCTTGTGTTATAATAGTTCAGGACACAACTGTACTTTATTACACTATACTTGAGGGTAGAGCGAACTGTAGTTTTTTCTGAGATGCCAAAATTAACAATCCTCGCTCAGGGCTAGCTGAGGTGCTGTTCTATTGCCTTGACTGCCCCCTAGTAAACAAATGATTCATAGTTTGAAGACGGTTTATGTTCGCAATAAATGTCTTCTCTATATTATTTTAATTACATCTGCGATTTTTGTAAACCATATGGGGCAATATGAACCTCGGATTTAGTTTAAAACAGTAAATCCAAATTGAGCCGACTACTGACGCGACATCCACGAGATACATTGTGGCACTACGGACATGGGCTTAGTTAGCCAACGTTGCCGTGTCGCTGTTTAAGTGTGAGTCGAGCCGAGACATTTCGTTGCGTCGAAAAAGTTAAACGTAATGTTTCCACCATTGATGTTAGCCGAGTGAAGCAACTGCAAACCACAGAACGGGTGCTATGTAGTTGTACTGTAGGAGACTGTACCTGGCAATGTGAACTGACATGCGTCGTGACGTCGGGTACTTTTGATTACGAGGGGTAGCCTAGAATCGTGTGGTGACGTCAATACAGTGTTACGTGCTTTATCCCCTGATAAAGTACGGTAGGCGCCTTTGACCTCTTAGCGAAGCATCTTACAAATCAATTCGAAAACGCGCCACTACAGGTACTCTTTGTTAATTTGTTGATTGGTCTTTAGTTAACGCCACACTCAGTAGTACTCCAGCTATTTGGCGGTCTGTAAATGCTGGAGTCTGGACTAGACAATCTAGTGATTGAAATCATGAGAATTGATTCACAGCATTGGGTTACCATGATATGCATCAAAACATGTAATGCTACAGCGATTTGTTCATAAGCTTAATTTATTTGGCATACATTTAATTTATAACTATTTCTAAAACACTGTGAAAAGTAATTGTTTCCTCCAGGCAGGATACCAGGCAAAGGTGACATCAAGATGTTTCAGTTGGTTTCCCGAAGTCAAACAACAGCTAACTTTGACATCACAAACGTCAATATTAGCCTTCCTCTGAAGATATTCTCAACGGTTCGTTGTATCAACAACGTGGGTTTGATGTCGTCAGCCGTCTCCGATGGCGTAACTCTGACACATGATCAACTAAAGCCTACAATGGCGGTCATCTTGGATGACAAAGTCAGGTACTTCCATCAACGTGGCCAGTGCCTTAAAGACAACAGAGTTCGGATGCACTGGGCCCGGAATCATCTCCAGTCAACCGTGGTAAGTTTAACTGTCTTGCATCTACTTGCGTGTTACAGGAATCTGACACATGTCATTTAAGTTGAAATCATTTACTCTAAGACCAAGTTGTCAGTAATGACGTGTGCATGTTGACTCTACACTTCAGATTAAGGTAACAGATGAGTTCGGCACATATCAGACCAGAGTAGACACCGGTTATGAGTTCGCCTCGTTGTGTGGGCTGCACCTCAAGAATTCAGCCTCTTACCCAGTTGCAGTATCTCAAGACAACGTGCTTGGGACACGAGGGGAAACAACTCTTCTTAACCTTACCACCCATGGCAATCCTCCGACAATAACAGGTTAAATTGTTCTTTTGTTTTTCAGCCCTTTTCACATTCAATTAAAATGTAATTGTCTTTAAAGAAAAACAAGTTTGTACTTGTAATCAATTCAAGAATTATCGAACTTAATAGTACTAACTCATCATAAATTATTATAACGATTACATGTTTGTAGGATCTGCTGCGATAGCTGTGTCACGGAAAGGAAAGCACATCTCCCTAAACTGGGATGGGCTGTTCGTCTCTCCGTGGAAGGATCTTCAATATGAGATTCACATTGGAACAGTGGTTGGAGGAGCAGATATCTTGGAGGAGGTTCTCATGAAAAGAACGGAAACAAACCTGACCGTGATCCCCACCCATTCCAAACCAACTTCTCTATTTGCAGCTGTGACCGCAATAGACCCATGTGGTTATAGTGCTCACTATCAGAAAGAAATAGAACTTTAAACATGTCCACACATGGATCGTATTAAACACATATATGTTAAGTATACGCCGGCTTTATGAAACATATATGGAATGACGTCTTCTCTTTTTAAAGATACATTATATTAATTCTCAATATTGTTCGCCATGAATAATTTACCATATACTTATTAACTGATGATTCAGGCATGTGTTATTGCACACTCTATATTTTGCATCGTGACACGCAATGCATAATACATATGTAGCTGTAGATAATAATGATGCATATTTTGAGTTGTACAAAACTTTGTACAGTTTTCACCGTTATTCTAGATCAGTTTGGATATTCTTGCTAAACCATCATTCAGTAGTAGCGTGTATTTGCATCATTTTTTACACTAGTTGGTAAAGATAAACAGTCTGATACTGTCATGTAGTGTTGATTAAGACGTTCATAAATAGATACATTTGTTGTATATTAAAAAGTGACCATGACGCATTATTGACTCCAATGAATGTTGTATTCATTTTAGCTCTGCCGCGAACATCACAGCTGAAACAGTAACTGTGCACTGTACATGTGTGTCCATATATTTCCTTCCTTTGTATATATTGATACCTCTTTGAAACAATCATAATCTGGTGTTAATATTGCCACAATACTTTAGGTAAAGTATTTGTCAAATTATAAACTTGAGAAATCAGCTTTACCTGATAGAACAACGAAGAAAAATGAAAGCAGTTTACGACCACCCGATGGTAATCAATCTGTCTGCGTGTGTGCGCGCGTGTGCGTGTGTGTGTGTGTGTGTGTGTGTGTGTGTGTGTGTGAGTGAGTGAGTGAGTGAGTGATTCAAGCGTTCTCCAATATACTTTCGTGTCTTAGGTGATTTGCATTCCATATACATAAACATGTATTAACTCAAAATATGGATAATATTAACTCAAAGCCACACACTCAGATTATTAGCATGTGAATTATATTATCCAATACTGATACTGATACTGTATATTTACATAGAGATCTATTAGGGTTCCACTAACATGCGTTGAAAAAACAGCGTAGCGTTTACTATAACATCTAATCTGCAAACGGACTGTCTGGTCCAGCCATGGAATATATATGGAACATTTCTGATTGTGACGTTGAACAACAAACAATCAATCAATCTAAACTGAAAACAATGCACAATACCTTAAAGAGTTTGGATGCTGTTGCTTTAATCAACAATTTTGGGAAATTGTTTTTAAGCATCACGCGAAGGAATAGTTCATTTTCCTGTGATGCATCTTCACGTGTCCTGGGCCAATGAACAAGGGAGACGTGCTTCTGCCATTGTCTTGAAAACCAGGTGTCTTGTCCTTTTCTTGTTCCGTGGTGGAGGCTGACCCGGAAGCCGTCTGCTCCGTGTCAGCTCCACCATCACTGTGTGGTTCTGCTGATGTCCACTACGCTGGACTCGACAAGATTCGACTGTTTATCACTGCGATTATTAATAGCTGAATCCTCAAAGGGGGTTAAAGCA
Source organism: Haliotis rubra (assembly GCF_003918875.1). Lineage (NCBI taxonomy): Eukaryota > Metazoa > Mollusca > Gastropoda > Lepetellida > Haliotidae > Haliotis > Haliotis rubra. The sequence goes on from NW_025765307.1 coordinate 34,413, forward strand.
TCGTAAAATTATTGTCTTCCTGAGAGGGTACATAAGTCCCAAAAACTTTCAAAGTCAATTTCGCTCAATTTTAATCGTAATGTTTTTGTTATTTTAAATTTCGCCTTAATCTTCCTACCATCGCCAGCGGCTGAATGGACGCAGTAAATCCAACTAGGGTCCATGCAGGTAGCAAAAGTATTATAAGTCCCCATGGTCCCTAGTATGGTGATCTACCTTCTGTTGTTGGCGATCTATAACCCGTGTTTTATATTGTATTGTCTTCTTTGATTAACATGTTTTACTTTTACATGCTAGTTTTATATTCATATCTGTGATGGTCTAGTATTGTTACTGTACATCGTCGACAGGTTTTACTCTTCAAAATGTTTTCAGTTTTCATTGCATAAATTGTTTTGGTCCCGGTATGGCTGAGATATTGCCGATGTGACGTTAAATATTAACTCACTCACCGTTTATCTGGAGTAGTGTCTGGCAAACTCATTTAAACATAAAAAATACATATCTCAAAGGTCGACGCCACACAAATGCACATTTCCGTATGTATTGAGATACTTATCGATGTGAAGTATACAACATGTTGAAACAAACTGTAAACTAGTGATGAACAACGGGGAGAGTTCTATGGATATACAACTTCTATATTAAGAAGCAAGTGAGAAGTTACTTGTTGTAATGTACATACAGTGTTAGTAGCCACACCGAAACGTCCAGCATATCAATAACAAAGAAGTTGTATATCCATAGTGAGTGAGTGAGTTAGTATTTATCGTCACATCGGCAATATTCCAGCCATATCGTGACGAGAACAATTAATTATTGTATAATAGAACAATAAAATTATAAATTAAAGCCCTGCTGAGGAAGAACAGTAAAACTACCAGTGTATCACAGATATGAAAGTAAAACTAGCATGTTATCATAACACGATATTTTTAAAGAGAACAATACAATATAAAACAGGCTATACATTGCCAACAACTGAAGGTAGATCACCTTACTAGGGACCATAGGGACTTACAGTACATTTGCTACCTGCATGGACCCTAGCTGGATTTTGACCATCCCTTCAGCTGTTAGCAATTTTAGATAATCTAGCCATAAATTAAAATAGCATACGTACCCTCTCAGTACACTTCCACCCCCTTTGAGGGTACAGTTACTAACAATCTCAGTTACTAATTTAAACTACCGATGATAAAATATTTATCTATTTACAAACCATTTATCAAAATTTACCTTATAATTCTATTTCTTTTAAGAATTCAATAATCAAATGATAATTAACATTACAAAAAAGAAGGTACACTTCAACCCCCTTTGAGGGTACAGTTACTCACTATCTCAGTTACTAATTTAAACTACCGATGTTTAAACATTTATCTATTTACAAACCATTTATAAAAATTTATCTAATAATTCTATTTCTTTTAAGAATTCAATAATCAAATGATAATTAACATAATAAAAAAGATCCTTCAATGTTCTGTTATCCCTTGTGGTGGAAAATCTATACAGTCAAGCAGGACATGCTTGACCGTGATTCATTCATCACAAGGGATACAAAACGGAGGATCCTCACCTTTTAACAAATAGTCATGGGTGTATCTTGAGTGGCCAATGAGACATCGTCGCAAAATGACCTCTTCAAATCTGCACTGACAGTATGTGTAACCGATAGTTGGTTTAATTTCGTGTAGTTAATTGAAAACCTGCTTGGGTGTCCCTCTTCTTTTGCATTAGATCCCGCATGTAACATCTAATAGCAGGTTTGAATATCCATTGAAATCTCCCCGTTGTTCATCACACCAACTTCTCAATGTCATTCAAAGAAGTTTTAAACAAGTGATGACAGTCAGATTCTCCTAAAAGAAATGAGCACGATAACACGAGTTTAAAAATTGTACTTACAAGACATTTGACGTGTAATTTGTTTTTATCTGCGTCTTATGCAAAAGGCATCACCCGGGCAGGGCAGACAAATGCAGACAAGTATAGCAAGAATCTTCGGACACATTCATAGGTCTACAGCCTGTCTTCACACTCATACAGAAGGGAACAGGGGGCCTTAAGACATGCGTTGATTCCCTTCTCGCAGAACTGTCCTTCGTAACATACGTACATACATACGTACGTACGTACGTACATACGTACATACATACATACATACATACATACATACATACATACATACATACATACATACATACATACATACATACATACATTTGTATAGCGCCCATATCCAGTACAACTGCTCAAAGGCGCTTTGTTTTCCCTCGATCACTGGATGTCCATCACAACGGCACATCGTATTTTCAATCTCAACTCCCTGGGGATCATACAACTCTTGCTGTCCACTAGGCGCACCGAGTTAATTTGGCTTTACCATCCTTACGAGGTACCCATTCACAGCTGGGTGGACTGGCACACATAGTCACAGTACTTTGTCCAAGTTTGCTGCACGTTGCTGTACCCGCAACCAGCTGTTTGCACGTATTCATGTGGCCACCATCTGGTCATCTACCAACGGATTCGTGGGTTCTTTTAAGTGTACAGGGTTGTGTACTGTACACTAGGGGTTGTGACAACACCGAAAGAGTCTGCACACAAAGTTGACTCCAAGGTTTTTTTACACCCGGTCACAGGTGGGCTCAATCCCGACACCTCCAAGCTCACTGGATTACTAGCCTGGCGCCTTAGCCAGCTCGCCCACCGCGCCCCCCAAACTCGAGTCTAAGAATGTAACCAGATACACATTCAGAAAACTGGTTGCTCTGCTTGGATGTTCACATGGTAAAGACGGGTTTCTTGGAGCACAGATACCATGGTAACATGGGCTTATAAGAACACACGTCGATGGACACGGCGTGGCTCACAGCGTGGCTCACGGCGGGCCCATTCAACCGCCCGTCTAGGTGAAGCAAGGGCCGAAGTGGTGTGTTGGGCAAAAGGAACACGGTTCCAGGCTCCCAGTGCCCTCAACCACCAGACTCTCGTCCACCGACACATAGGCGCAACCCACGGCAAACGGGTTGGTGGACCAAATATACCCCCGGGTCCACAACGGGGAATTGAAGAGCGCTTAGCGTTACCCAGCACCCACCACGAGGAGGTGGCTCTTCACGGGTGCCGTTTCATTTACGAGAATACTATCATAGCCATTAAAATCCTTCTCTGGTCAGTAGGATAGCATTCCCTCTGCTGTGACGTTGGCTTCGCCGTGATGAGGATGCTCTTCTACTGTAAATGTTACATGGTCGTGCTGCAGATCGTGGTACTTGATGACTGGTGTCAATGATGGGAGGTGTATTGTTCACGTTCTTCCACACAGTTGCTCCAGAAAACATTCTTGGACTCGAGTAAGAAAGCGTTGCCCTCTTCACACGAGTGTTTGATTTAGTCAAACTTCTTTTTCATACTAAATTTCAGATCTGAAAACAAAGTGATATGTTCATCTTTATTTATGGTCGGTATTGGTGATTTACATCCGCCCCTAGAAAACAAAACACTGAGGTTCATTGGTAAAGATAGCTTGGGACAGAGGTATTCGCCCGTGCAATTATCAAACAACATGTAAAATCCCTAAGATCAAGCTCACCTTCTTAATCTATTAAATGTCCTTCTTAATGTATGAACAGTTTAGAAAAAGACCGATTAGCGGTCACCGAGGCTGCGTGTCCTCCAATCTCTGGTTCCAGTTGTGCCTACACCTTCAAATACTTCCTGTTGTTAAAATGAAAAATGTCCGAGTTATTTTCCCTTTTCCCGATGGTCAACCTTGACTCGATAGCCAACAGACTAGGGTATTGCCATGTTTGTGAATACTGAAAAAAGCACCATTTCAACATATTCATATATCCATAAAAACGACCTCATCACATAGCATCTTATCCCTTAGTCTTATCCTACCTAGACATCTCATTCCTCTTTGGTTTGGTCTTTTGGGTAACCAAATTGTGTCTTTCGTTGTGTATAATATTGCGTTCTAAAATGTAGTTAAGCAACTGAGACATGCAAATATAGAAACTGGAGCAGTTGGTAAATTACCAGAAAATACTATAAGCTGTAGAACAATGTATGCACCAGTGCTTACCAGAATATTGGCATATATACATGTTTTGCATGATGATCACTCATTGAGGCGCTCAAAGAGGCAGTACCACAAATTTCATTGACATGGCGCCAGATTTAGTCACCTGTGTGCAAAACCGAAACTCTATTAGTATAACAATGAACAGATGGTTTCCTTTCAAAAGGGGACGGTAGAGTAGCCCAGTGGATACATTCGAATTTCACCCTTAAGACCTGGTTTCGATTCCCATCATCGGTAAAATGAGTGAATCCCACTTTTGGTTGTCCCTAGCAGTGACAAGGTTTGAATATAGTAAAAAGCATCGTAAAATCATACCCAATCGTTCCTTGTACAACATAGACATGTTTAAAAAGTTTTGGATAGTCGTATTTGTATCAGACTTTGTCAACTGTGTGCAGAAAGAAACACGATTAGTATCACAATGAATAGGTGTTTTCCTTTCAAAACGGGACGGTAGGATAGCCTTGTAGATATATTCCTGTATCTCGCTAAAAACCTGGTTCTGATTCCCCTCATTGGTAAAATAAGTGAAGCCTATTTTTGCCGTCCTCTGTCATGAAATGTGAATACAATCAAAAGCGGCATAAAACCATGCCAACTCACTCCGTTCAAAATGCGGTACAACACAGATATGCTGAAAGACGTTTTATATAGTCGTATTTGCACCTGAGTCCCACAGAATGATCGCTGATTCCTGGTGTTCATCAGCTGGTGATGCTGGCAAATCAACGTTGATGTCTTCTGTTGGTTGTACATTGCTGATTGGCGACAGGTAGAATGCAGGACTAACAAAATTGTAGACTCTGAACAAACAAATTAAATGAACATGCTTAAAATCTAAATAATGATTATTTGCTACACTATGTCATGCTGCGGATGTGAACATTTGTAGAAGTGGTGTTGATACCCCTTGAATCATGTGAACAGGAATGCAAAGCTTTGACAATTGTGATATCCGTACACGCACCTGCTTCAGAGACAAAAACACAATACTTCACCTTCCAGTGAAAAACCGGGACAGCTGTGTCGAGGTGATGTCAGGGCTCACGATGTAAGGGGAATAATTCACGGCGGCTGGAGCGCTGCAGGTCATGTGTTGATCGGTCTCGATCAGTACACAAAAACTACACAACAGCATCCATTTAGTAAGAGTACATTTTGCAGAATATACATAAAAAACACCGTAATTGTCTCGAAATTTAGGTCGGATCAAACCATGTTAATTTATTAGTAATGTCTGTAGGGTTTGTGCTTGACAGAACTGACGCTACTGTCTAATGTTCTGATCAGCTTACGTTCCACTGATATTGTGCAAACATAATGTTTGATGAGCTTTGCCAATGACTCTGAGGTGACATCGACGTCAATCACAAGTGTTTTGTTGGTACCCAGTTTCACAATCATGTCTTTTTTGCCTGGACATAAAACAATGATAGTATTAAACTGAACTTGTGATGGGTAGTATACAAGACAGTTCCAACTATCAAATTTGAATGAACAGTGACCAAATGATGCCCAATGCTATTCTTTGATTTGATTGAACCTAATAACACATATGTTTGTGGTACAAACGAAATCTGGATTGGAAAACAAACACAACATATGCCGCCCCTGGACAATCACATCACAATTGGTAACCAGACATAAACATGTTCATGTCAAATATACAAAACACATATACAATATATAAAATCAATCTATACTGAGTCAAAAAAGAAACTTCACAAAATGTAATTTGAAAAATAATGAATAATTTTTCTCTGATGATACATCTATGTATCCGAAATGGGATCCCTATCTTTCGATAAAAAACGTTAGCAAAACCCACTCAAACCTATCCATTCATCGTGCAAATGACGTTAGTGCCAAATCAGGTTTTGGCCTCAAGAATTGAAAAAACACATTTAAACCACAGTTCTAATGGTACTTGAAATGCCACGATTGTCAAACGTGCAACGTGAATGTGCCGTTGGCATGTTGCAAGCGGGAAGATCAGTTATTGACGTCGCAAGAGCAATGGGATGCAGTCGTCGTACTGTGTATGACTTGCGAGGTCGTCTACAACAAACTGGCATCACTTCTGATCGCCCCAAGGTCGTTTCGCCCACGTGTGACGTCACGAGCAGAAGACCGTCAAATCGTCCTACGTCACCTACGTGACACATTTCTGCCGGCTACACGAACCAGGGCTTAGATGTTTAGAGGTCGACTGTCCTCACAGACCATTCGAAATCGATTGCGGGCTGCCAATCTCCATTCTCGACGTCCATATCGTGGGCCAATACTGACGCCGTTTCATCAACGTCAACGTCTGCTGTGGGCCCACCGTTACCTCTGATGGACCCAGAGAGACTGGAATCGAGTCGTCTTTAGCGGTGAATCCAGGTTTACCCTCAGATTCGCGGACTGCAGGCATAGAGTCTGGAGACGACGTCGTGAACGGTATGCCCAATGTTGTGTACAGGAAGTCGACAGATTCGGGGGCGGAAGTTGCATGGGGTGGGGTACTTTCTGTGGGAACAACCGTTCCCGACTTCTGGTCATCCGTGGAAACCTCACAGCTGCTGCTTACCGCGACCAGGTGCTCACCCCTGAACTCGTTCCTTTCATGGCGGCTCATGGCCCAGGTCTACAGTTCCAGCATGATAATGCTGGGCCGCACACCGCGATGTTGACACGAAATTTCCTTCAAAACGCTGGAATCAACGTCATGGACTGGCCATCGAGGTCCCCTGACCTTAATCCAATAGAGCACGTTTGGGATGCACTTGGGAGAAGGATTCGTGGTCTTAGGAACCAACCTCAAAATTTGCAGGAACTTGGCGCTGCCTTGCAAGAGCAATGGCGCAGAATCCCCAACCACGTGTTCACAAGCATCAGGCAGTCGATGAGGAGACGGTGTTTGGCAGTGGGGAATGCGCGGGGCGGCCATACACGATATTGAACTGAGAAATTTCGCATTTTTATTCTTGTGACTTGACATTCTGTATACCCATGTTTTGGAACGGCGGTGTAGCCTAATGGAACTGATTATGGCACTGTCAGTGTATCGAGAACATCACACAGATCTCAGCAATGAAATAATAACAATTTAACCATCTTACCATCTCTTGTTCTTTTACAGTGCCCTGAAGAAAGAATGTGAAGTTTCTTTTTTGACTCAGTATATAACAATAAACCTGAATTAATGAATACAGTATCTCAAGTTAAATAATTGATCCAAATGTTTTTCGTTGATTGTAACTTCTACTCGAATCGTCTAATTTCTATTTACAATAAAATCGTGGAGTGATTTAAGAATTTAATTTTGATTGAATCACTGGGTGACGAGTTGCCGAAATAAACGTTTTCAGGTTATAATCGGATATGCACCGTGTGATATCTGGGCTGTTCAGTCAACTTAAGCAGACAGACAGGTTGTTTAATAAAGTCTCATCTCAGTATAAAATAGAGACTACAGAAATTATAGACTATAGCCACTCCTATAATGAGTTATGGGAGACTAAGTTCTGTAAAAAGCATGTTGGCTATATTATGTATGTGCAGCAATCCTGAACACACAGTATAAAAATCATTCCTCAACATTCCTGAACCATGGTAAACTTCCCATTAAACACGATACGCATTCTTGACAGACGGCGTTGAGCACAAAGGACGTATCAAGACACAAATCATTTTCACGTTCAGGAGAATATGAATATAGCAAAGCAATTAAAATATGACTATCTATGGGGGCTGATTCGGGCCATAGCACGACACGCAATGGCGACAACACAACACAAAATATCGATAGCACAACACAAATGACGATAGCACAACACAAATGGCGATAGCACAACACAAATGGCGATAGCACAACACAAATTGCGATAGCATAACACAAATGACGATAGCACAACACAAGTGGCGATAGCACAACACAAATGACGATAGCACAACACAAATAATAAAAGAGCGCGACATTGCGATAGCGGGAAAAGGCGATATTGCGATATGGTGACGCGATATAGCAATACAGCGGCATTAGGATATAGCGATATTACTCAGTTTCCGTTTGTGAAATGTAGAAAAGCGGGTACGTTGATCCATTCTTAGGATCTAATAATAAGATATGACTCTGTAGGTTCCACGAACATATGCTCCAGGCAACAATGTCAATGAATTCGGCCCAGACGTCGATGTCAATGTTGTCCACGATGAGGGTGATGAAGAGTGATAACTCTGATGTATATCTCTAGAAAGCAAAATATCGAACAATCGTTTATTTATTTCTGTGTCTAAACAGTCCATTGCAGTACAATAACTGGTGCTACACAATATCATCCGTCTCCACATCACATTTAAGATTCTATGACTGACCGGTAGTTACACGAAATTGCGATTCAGCGATACTACAATATGGCGTTAAATTGATAAATTCATTTTCAAATGAAAATGGTATGTGCGTATGCGTATGAGTGTGTGATGTGCCCATGATGACGCAATGTATTTGAGTGAGTGAGTTAAACTTTTAAGTCACATCGGCAGTATTTCATCCATATCGGGACTGAGAAAGTAAAATAACTAGAATATCACAGTACAATGAAAGAAAAAAACATATAAAAACAGGCTATAGATTGCCAACAACTGAAGGTAGATCATACTAGGGACCATAATGTTGTGTTTGAAATAATATTGTATTGACTTAAGTCAGAAAGCAAACACTTTCTAGGGATTTTATGTAATGATAATATTCGGTGTATGCAAGTGGATTTTATGCAAGAGCTTAATCTTCTATGTATGCACAGCATGGATATTGTGCTATTGTGCAACCCATCATCTCACTCATCAAACTGAACGAACAACCGAACATACAGAAAGAAACAAACATGATCGACGAAGCAACACGAAGTGAACATAAAAAGGTGGAGTAGTTATAATTATCTAAGACTAAATCTCTTAGCAGCTGTTCAACTTCGGTGTCCGCTGCCAAATAGCTGGAATATTGCTGAGTGCGGCATTAAACAACAAACGAACTAACCAACCATCAACTTCGGTGTTATGCCACCACTAATTAAAACACAATGGAACAACGTCGGCGAATGGAATCAGTGTTACACCCATAAGTGTAGAAAATTACACTAACTGTTAAAAAATAGACTTACTTACTGGTTTTCTTTAAATGGTCATTACAAGCATGTCATTTGACCGATTATATTCAATCTTAATACATACAACACAAAGCAAAAATTTGTTATTGTACGAATTTATAATTGTCTTATCTTTAAAAAGATATTGTGAGCTACAACCAAATCAGGGTGTTATTCTAACTTTACATGTAAAAGATGTGCTTCTGCTTTTTAAAATAAAGTGTACCATTCAGCTTTTCTCAAGAACTGAACAAACTGCCAGTTACTAAAGCACCACCTGAATCGAAGGGCAATTATAGAACTGTTGATCCAAAGAGGCGATCACACAAGAAGGCACATGTGAAGCACGTGCTTCACACAATATATCAAACGCAGTGGGTCGCAGGTTCAGGTGCTGCGAACGCGCCGAGCACATTGGGGCATATATTTCAAAATTGCAGTATGTGCACTCTAAACTAATATAAAAGACGACAGTGCTAAACATTAACTTTCTCTGGCACGGCAAGACGTAGACTTTCGGAAAATGGCAAGTTATTGGCATGGATGGCGCCTGCATGTCATATCAGCATCGGTGCTAAAGAGAGCATTAATGATTGTTAGTTGACGTGGCCACCGTTGAACTGAAGGGTTATCCAAAACCTGAAAGACCGAGGAGGTCCAATGATCTTGATGACTAAGTCAAATTCGACGCCATCCCATGCCGAGGAACTGTGCCGGCAAATGAAATTGGAAGTCCGACTCTCCACCCCTACCTGGTGGTATATAGCTCGTATTTTATTGGTATTACATGTAATATTGATCTTTGTGTTGAATAAAGTCTTTTATCAATTGAAATGGTTAGTTTTTAGATTCAAATTGTGATAACTTGCTAATGTTTTACTGTCCTTTGCGACAGATATTCTGTGTCTTTCATATGTCTTTGCAGAGTGCCCAGGGTTTCCATTATCCCCTTATTCATTGTCATCATTTTTGTGTGTGTATGTTTATTTTTATTATGTAGTGTAGTCTCCCAGAGAGAATTTTATTGACTTGTATATGTTTCACAAATTACACACATCAAACTAGATTCATTCCTTTTTGTAATGATGGAAAAATACATGTAAATAATGTTTATATTGACAGAATAAATAATAAAAATCATCATAATCATGTCAAGCATTATACATTCCCTTTTTCTCAGACTGAACACAGGCAAGCCATCCACCCAGTCAACTGCTTCAGTTCAGATATTGTCAGATACTGACCAAGCACAAAACAAGTCCACTTACTTCATGATCAACACATCTACACAGACTGATTAAACACGTATGTATATATGGAGATTCCGCGTTAATTTATTCATCACTGGTTGCTTTCTTTAGGTAGGATACAGCATGATCCCTGTAAAAGCTAGTTTCATTAACATTGACTGCATGAAAGCACTATCAGGCGTTATTCTCTCCACATGCATGTCCAGTTAACTGAACACAATAAATTCACAAAAACTGCACCCAGTAACCATCAACTGACCGTGTACTTGTGCGTAGTGATGGTGAGATCTTTTCAAAGAAATTACACCATTTTACCTTTCAAGGTCTAAAAATTCACACGCATTGCCAATGGCCATGTTGCGTGCTGAGTAGGAACATTTGATGACAACAATCCCACTTTCACCATTGTCACAAATCTTGCCATCAGGTGTTCCTCCCAAAAATGAAAACAAATTGTTCACAACAAACCCGCATTAATGAAAATGTCTGTCTGGATATTTCTGATGGTACCTAGCCTTAGCATCTTTTTCATGTTTCTTCATATATTCTAGTTGTTGTGCTTTAATATTTCTTTTAGTGAAAATGGAGTTCTGGAAGCAATGATTTGGTCCTGTTTTTGACAAAACCTTTCAAAAACTTGATGCAGTTACACGTTTCCTACGTTCATCAAACCAGGGTTCATTTGACTGACTCTGTCGTTTCATTTCAAGAGATTTGGGGATCCTTACAGATTGTATCTTCATCATTTAGATGAGCAAATTCCTGGGGAAGCGTCACTGGTGGTGGCAAGATAACACTGGTGCTCCCACATTTGTATGTAGTTGGTGTTGGATTCTTGATATGTTTCATCTGAGTTAATAAAAAAAATAATTTCAAATATTTTGTCATTTCAGGGATATCAGCAATGGACATACTACCTCTGGCAGCAGAAAAAAACATGATTTGGAGGAACAATTACAAGACAAGTCAATAAGAGAGTTGAACATCAAAGTAGCATCACAAGAGAAGACAATTGAGGAATTACAGAGAGAGCTTCAACAATCAGCATCATTTTCCATAGATGTTGTGATCACTAGTGGTAAAAGAAATAGAAATCTTATTCAAACACTATACAGGTGTTACATACGTGAGATTTCTCACATCATTTCTGATTACTATCTCACATTACCATCATTTCTACTACCCCAAGGAGAGGACATTGATTATTCATCAGGGAGAAAAGACATCAAGAGACATAAACCTCAGGATGCATTATTGTTTACTACCTGTCGATTAAACCATGGGTTTGGTCTTAAAGACATTGCAGTTCGCAGAAGTCCTCAGTCAGCAGGTATTATTTTCAACACACGGCTTGATCTTTCATATTTCAAGCTGGGGCAGATTCCAATATGGCCACACGGGGATGATAAAATACAATGTATGCCTTACAAATATCACAGAGACTATCCAACAACATTAATTATCATTGATGGGACAGAAGTCAAAACACAGACCCAATGTGCCGTAAGATTGCAAAGTCAAGTCTACAGTGATTACAAGTCCTCTTCTACTGTTAAGGGTTTGATTGGATGTGATCTAAATGGAAGCTTAATGTTTGTTTCAGAACTAGTTACTGGTTCAATATCTTATAAAGCAATCACTGAACAGTCTGGGTTTTATGATGCCATTAAGTCGATGGAAGAAATTGGACACATTAATGAAGCTGATGGCATCATGGTCGACAAAGGTTTTTCTATCAAGAATGAAGTTGAAAAACTAGGTTTGAAACTGAATATACATCCAAAAGGAAAGGCAGGAAAACAATTCAACATGGGGGAAAATTCATGTACAGAAAAAGTGGCAAGGCACAGAGTTCACATTGAGAGACTTATTCACAAGGTGAAACAGTCAAATTGTGTTGCAACATCTCTATTCTCCAGGATAAACAAGATTTGGTCTGTTTGTTGCCACCTGGCATTATTTCAGGATGTTTTTTGTTAAGTAATGGTGCATGAAATTAAAGAATGGTGCATATTTAAGTTGTTCAATGAGGGCAAGCTACTACTGTATACAGCAACTCTTAATAAAACAAAATTTCAAACTGTTCTGAAATGTTTGTAAATTAGTTGCACCTCTTGGACATATATACAGTGGAAACCTGATAAGTAAAATTTCAAGGGACTCGCCAAAATTGTTTACTTATCAGGTATTTTACTTATCCAAACTTATAAAAACCTGCAAATGACAACCATATGCATGTATATGTATGCATATGTAACAATGAACAACTTATCAGGGCTGGCCTCCAGTTGTCAGCGTATTGTCAACTGCATGACGCCAGCGAGCTGTAAGTAGGATGTTTGTTTGACTGGAGACTGACACGACTGCCCCTCATGTCGGATTATGTGGTGATCGCTAATTTAGTTATCCAGTCTCTTATGTTAAGTAATTTACTTCCAGGGACCGTGAGAGACTTTTAGTTAAGCGGTATTGTTTACTTATCCGAGTTTAGTTAACCGGACTCTAATAGTGATAATTAATGAAGAAATTTGCCGGGACCAAAGAAAAGTGTTTACTTATCAGGTCTGTTTAGTTAAGCGGTCTTTACTTAGGCAGTTTCCACTGTATATGGATATATACCTGATACGATAGTGCAGATCCAATTGGCACAACTTCCAAAGGAGTTTTCTCCAAAGGCAAATCATTGTGTGCTGTTCTATTCAGCAGTGGTGTGCTCTGTAGAGTTTGAAGACTTGCCATGTCAACCCTTTGTAGCCTGAAATACACAGATATACATTCGGTTGATATACAAAAACTTCATCTTGTCTTTGTAATGTGTATTACACTTATAATTAAAAATGCAGATTTTCTATCATGAATAATGAATTTCTTTATTCTGTATTTAGGCTACATAAGGGCAGTTATCATTAATAACTTGTACTCAAGCAAAAATGTACAAGTGTTTCAAGGATATCTTGATGACAATTTCAATTGAATAATCAATTGCAGCAAAATGTCTGATGAATAAGAATAAAACTAAACTTGTAATTCATGTCCGTGTGGCATTGAATCGGCTTTCGTTTGCGTTGCTCAGTTGGTCTAGCAACCACATCCTGGCTGATAGGCACTGGCAAGATTTTGTCTCCCCTTGGCTTGTTCCATTGTTGTGGCATGGATATGGAACTCAAATCAGATGGAATTTATTTGAAGTTTGGGAGCTTGAATCCCTGCAACGTCTTGATAAGACCTAGTATATGGGAACACTTCCCACTTAATCTGAAAGAGAAAAAGCAAAGATTACCAAATTTATTTAGCAGATTATGAGTAAATGTTTTAGTTTAATTTGTTTAGTTGATCCTCAATAGACTGGCTTATCTAATAAATAGATAATTCCTTGATCATACAAATGTTCTAAGGGACCGTTCATAATTTATGTCCAGGGGGTGATGATGATTTTTATAGAGAAGCATGTACAATTGTACAATGTGAATGACACCCCGCCCCCTAAAATTTATGTACAAAGTTAGTGAACCCCTGCACCCTCACCCCCCTTCTCCCATAATTTTGAAGCATACAATTGAATATTTTATGTGCAAAATTGCTTGAAACCACCCACACCCCTCCCCGTACATGTGCACAATATTTATGACCCCTCTACCTCCCCAGAACAAAATGGGGTGTCACACACACACATCAACAAATAAAAATAAAAAATCATCATCACCCCTCTAATGTATGACCAATACATTTTGGTATATTTGCATTAATTCACTTAAACAATTTTATTATTACAAATAACTTCATAAACAACATTGAATATAGGGCCTCTCACAATAATTAAACCCAAACGGTATTTTGACATTGACAAGTCTGGCCTCATCATTCTAGACCCTTTCAAGGTTGGCTGCAATATGCATCACAATATATACTACCCATCAAAAGTTTAGACTCACTAGTGTAAATGTAGCCACTTACTTGTCCACTGTTCTAAACTAGCTTTTTGCAAAATATTCCATACTGTTTAAAGGTACTGTTTAGTTATGAACTGGTGTATTGTAAAACATATTCGTAACATTGAAAAGATTACTGTCATGAGTTCAGTAAATGATTAAAATCTGTGAAAATTGGCGAATTCTTAACAAAACTTTACACCAAAACGAATCTGTTCACATGCACGACATTTGCTCATGCCTTTCGCAATTTGAAGCATCATCCTTGTGCAATTCATCTGCATCAGGTTTTCAGTTGGTTCCCCCAAGTTGGTGGAGAAATTCATCTTCGATGTAACCACATACATATACATAACATATAGTGAGTGCTTTCAGTGAGTCTAAACTTTTGATGGGTAGTATATTAAAATCGTACGCACACACTTTCGTAACAGGTATAAAAACCATCTCCTAAAATACCAACTTACCCAGCTTTGCAAGAGCAATAAGCATATTTGATTCAGTCGACATCAAGGTCAAGTGGCAGTCGATGAGGCGGGTTGTTTTTCCTGAGTGTTGGCCAACACTTGGCTTATACGGTCGGGAACTGAAGTGTCACCTCATGAATGTAGCCTTGCTGGTAATGATTAAGTCACTTTTCCATGCTCTTTGTTGATATTTGATCAGCAATCGGTAAAAAGGACACAGAAAAGTTTTCAGGAATGCATGCGAGAGAATTGCTTTGCTTGGCGGTGGCCATTTTGTTAGAAAGCGCGGGGTTCCTCGCAACAGTATCCAAGGAGGGCGGGACTTCGCGAAGATGCGCGGATCCGTGAGTTTCCAAAGCATCCATGAAATATATGTATTAATTTCCAAAATGCTACCGCTATTGCATTCCTACTTTGGTTTCAGAACTAGGTAACAAACGACCTCTGGAGTTTGAAAAGGAGTATAGCTATTTATGTGCATGAGTAGATTAATTAACGTACTACACGTGATATATCGAAAACTGTCACGTTGTCGCATTGTCGCCCTTTTGCAGAATTAACAATATTATTCAAAGTGCAACAAAGCGACGTGGGGAAAATGCAACATATCGCGATTTGGTTAATTTTGACACATTTTGCTTGTTTTTGTAGGGGCGACAATGCGGATAGCGCGTCAATGTCCCTTCTAGGATTCCATACTATTTTGCTATTCGCTGTTTCTGCTCTACGATAAGCCCACGCACAATGATACCATGCACTGCTGGTTGCCCAAGACAGACACGTATGTGACAGCAAACAGTGACCACCTATCTATGGACACATGGACGTCATATAGATGCTGGTAACTCTGGTTGGTTATACACTACTGTATTAAGACAATTAAGACATTATGCCAACATTCTGGTTGATATTCATTGCTTCTACACTTGGTATCGACTCTGCACGTGGAACATGTGTGGCGGACTGTGACTGGAGTGTGGGAGAGTGGGGAGGATGCAGTAGATCTTGTGGTGGAGGGTACCAAACCAGGAACCGAACACGTTGTTGTCATGACAACGAGTCCACGGAAGCATGCCAGGAACGATGCCAGAGCAAGTCCGTTGGCGATGTACCCGATACCAACAGATCGTGCAACAAGTTCTGCTTCAATGGAGGGACGTTTGATGAAGACACCAGTCTGTGTAGGTGCAAACAGGGATGGACAAGCACCTGCTGCCAAGAAGGTATGGCAATGCTTTACATTGTTTAAGGAATATTAAAAACCTAAAGATATTTCCATCATTTGCTTATGAATGATGAATGAGAGAGAGAGTGTGTGAGAGAGAGTGAGAGAGAATGAGACAGAGATTGTTATTTCCTCCAGAAATGAAACCGAAGATTATGTATACATACCTTCAATCTAACATAATACATATTTGTAGTTACGTACATGACAATGTCATTCATAGTCGACATTTGATATGTAGTGAAATATAATAAAAAATTCACAAAGTGATGGCGTCACTTGTACACGCAGCGTCTGCATTAAAATACACACCCAAGATATGATAGACATATTTTGCAAAGTTTCCAACATTTCAAACTTTACGTAAGTTTCAGCATCAAGTAGATCAATCAAGAATGAGAAAATGTTA
This sequence comes from Haliotis rubra, assembly GCF_003918875.1. NCBI lineage: Eukaryota > Metazoa > Mollusca > Gastropoda > Lepetellida > Haliotidae > Haliotis > Haliotis rubra. The sequence continues at coordinate 50,918 of NW_025765307.1, forward strand.
TTTCGGAAAGGTAATAACTTTTCATAGTGTAGTACATATGGTTAGCATATTCATAAGCGTGTTTGTACAAAGCAGACATTCTTTTGAGACTTTATTTCGTGATGAAATGTTCAAGCATAATTGCAAGTCTGCTCTGTGTTCAGGATATAAACATGCTAAGTTCAAAAGTATGTGATATGTCAGTGATGTATGAACTCTCATGAGACAGTACTGCATTGAGTGATACTTTGTTACGCCACATTTGTTTTTCACATTCATTTACATGAATTAACCACTGTAAAACTAAGTACAGAAGTAGTTTCTAAGATTGTGTTTGCTCAAGACAGACTGAAGATCTCACCAAATAGTTGATTTTCTGGGCGTATTAACCTTGACTATGAATATGAGACTGTCACAGCAATAGTTGCACAAAGAGCCAAAGAACTGGAGTTAACTTTTATCAATGTAACCAAGCACGGTCAACAATCGTAAGTTTGCAATAGTGGATTCAGATTGAGATATCTTATATAGTCCCTTTACGGTGCGGAAAAAGTACCGCTGTGTGTTTTCTAGCAAACAAACTGACTTAAACAATAATTCATTTCCATTAATGTTGCGCTCTGCCAACACTTTTCAATTCTAGATTTACATGTTTGATTAGAGGTAAGAAGTATTCTGCCATAAGTAGTTGCATTTGCTTATGAAATATTTTCATTGTCAAAAGTGTAGCTTACTTTTTACTTTTATTACTTTTTGCAGTATTGTAAGTTAAGCGCCGTTTAATGACATAGGCATGTACAGTATCGAGAGGCATTTGAAGTCATTTTAGTGAAGTACTAACAAATGTTGTGTCGTCAGCAAGCAATATAGTCGGAATACTCAGACCATAAACACTTAGGCCATAACTAGCTTGTCTCAGGGAAGAAATCAAATCATTGATAAATATTAAGAAGAACCAGGACGACATAACACCTTGCTTAACAGGATACTCGTCAGAGTTTTCACCTTTTTAACTTACAAAAGCATATCTATTTGTACAACTGTAGTGCAGTAATTTCCAGATGTTCCACAAGTTTATTTTTATATTGTTTTCTAAGGAATTATCAGAACACTGCAAAAAAAGAAATGTGTAAACAATAAGAAAAAAAAACAGATGTCGAGGTCTGCAAGCAACGTCGTCGAATGTCTTTGGCTATCAAAAATTCAATCAATTTCAGGAAACCATTCTTTTACATGTTCTTAACTTTAGAATATGATTCCTCTGCTCATGAAAGTCACCTCATAATATAATTTCATAACTGTCAAAATAGGTTCGGAATGCTTTTCTTTCAAACGAATTTTTCCCACGGGAGGAAAACTTAGTACCCTTTCGATATTTGTCAACAAACCTTTTGTGTGTATTATTATTTTGTTTCGTCCCTAGCTGGCGATCTATAGCCCGATTTTATATTGTGTTGTTTTGAAATGATTTAGCATTTTACCCTGAACTCAAACTAGTCATTTGAACCTTTTTCTGATGTTTGTGGAATGTGGAATCGAACACCGGCCTTCGACGTGACTATCGCTTTAACCACGAGCGTACCCCATCGAGCCTCACCTGGACATTCTGTTAACTGCTGAATATTTGAGATAAATAGCTCTGCACTTCAAACCGGGACTACTTTAGCAGTGGTAATAACTACGGTTCAGCCTCATGAGCAAGAAGAAAAGCGACACAAACATTGCCCAAGTTGTATGTCTCTAATGTCTGATGTTTACGGCTTACATAAACTCGCATACATAAACACGATAAATAACAAAAGATTAACATGTAGACCAAGACTATACAATAAGATAGTAATTATGTAGGTATGTCCACGAAACGAAACGCTTCACATCTTCCTCAAACTGGTCTCAGAAGGGATGCTGAAAACATCTGAATGTTTACCACGGATAGACTGATTTCACTTTTAACACTGTCAGTGTATATATCACACAAATTAGATTTATAAATTGTGATTGAACGATTAAGGAGAATGACACTGATATCACATAATTTGCGGACACTTGTTTACAACATTAATAATTGAAATGCGATTATTGATAAAGTAAGCGAATGAGGGACGCATAGAAAATTAACATATGTGAACATCTCATGAACTACAGAATCAGAATCGTATAGAGAGAGCTCAGGGATTTCGTTATAACGTCACATCGGCAATACTTCAGTCTTATCGTGATGAGAACAATTCATACATAAAGTGAATAAACTTAGAACATTAAAAAACCTGTCGTCAATGGGCAGTAAACCTGTTTTAACTTAACTCTGGTATGTTCTAATGAAAATATATCACTATAGAGAACAATACAATTTAAAGCATAGCGTCTTTGTTTGTGTCCATGCTTTAGCTAACGAAAATGTTAATCAAAAAACGGACGGAACTACTTTAAAAAAAACAAAACATGCCTTTTCATACACTTTATTCAGGGATTACAGAATAAACCCGAAATCAATTATTCCCGACAACATTCAGTGAAATGTGAACATGATCATTCGCAGCAGTTGTTCCACTGACACTAGTCACAGAACTAGCATCGGCCTTTGGTTCCACTTTCAATCTCTTTCCTTGAATGCCGTCACTGACAGCTGCTTCCTGTTCAGTGCTGCTCCGTTTATATTTCCTCACTGCATTGCTCCTGTGGCCGGTTGTCTTGGCAACTAGCTGCTGTCAACTCCTGAGTGATACAATCTCGTGGCGCACGTCGCACGGATGGAATGTTTTCTGTAGAATCCTGCAAAGAAACATTGTTATAGCTTAGTGCATTCGAACTGAAAATATATTCTTCTTAGCTGCTACTTTACAAATACCAGGAAAACCACGTGGCTTGTGAAACTATTGCATTTTAAGAATTATGAACCACATACGTGTATTATCCAAAAACCAAAATGTATATCGTGACTGATGTCGGTAGTCGGGCTTCTACTACAGGCAAGATGTCTACCGCCTCCCATCGTTCATAATGTTAGCGCGTTTTACCACGAAACACTGCACATGCAACGGTCGTGAATGATCGTAAATATGTACCTAGACAATTTACTTTGAAATCCTGCACTTCTGCAATTCCTCCCAATGGTCTGTTTGAGTGTACTTTTCCCTATTGGTTGAACACTAAACCACTGATCATCTCTTGGTTTCACAAGAGGACGTAAATACAAATCATTTGGAGCGTTCTTTGGTCGAAGAGACATGTATTGTCGGCTCGACGTTAGTGTCCTTTAGCCCTCTCTGAAAGCATTTACTAACTTTTTCGGAATATCTCAAGTATTCCCCCCATGCTCATTCTCACCAATCACGAGCTGATCAACAGTTAAATGACGATGTTCGTCTCCGCTCCTTAGTGCGAAATTTAAACCAAAAAGTTAGACCATGGTATCCACCAACGTTCTTGTTCAAAAGTGATGACGTTTGCTTGTCTTGTACGCATACCAATGCCTTTACGGGATTCCATTTTCATGACACTGTCCAACGTATTACGAAGTTCAATAAATATCTTGTCCGATAACAGTTTCACAGGTCTGCCTGAATTGCCCAAATGCATTTGAATGAACAAGACAAGGGCCTCAATGTCTTTGCTGGGTACTCGCTTCCATCTCCTTTGCGAACTTCCGACACAAACCATTGACAGACAGTAGTTCAGCTTATCGTCATTGAGCTCTTCCAGTTTAAGGTTAATAACGTTTAATCTCTGTCCATGTGTATTTCCTTTACTAATATTTCGGTTTGCTCAACCTCCAAGTTTCAAATAAATTACACGCCCAGCGTAACGAGCTCTTCGTTCGTTCTGGAAGTGTACTTTCAGACAAACTGGCTATTTCGTCGTCCATCTTAGGAGTAGTATATCGTTCCCTTGGTACAGAATTGTTCGACGTTCTTGACGAAGCATTGACATAGTCAGTTGTATCAACATTTATCAAATGTGAAGACACTTCCTCACCGCTAATATCACTGTAATGTGGGAACTGATTTACCTTGTTCTGCGACAGTTCCATTGCGTCATAGCTACTACTAATCAGTTCATTGTCACTTGAATTAAACTCATTTTGTGAAGCGAAAACGCTTCGGGATTAGGGAATTAGTTCTTCCGACTGGGTATCCGACATGACTTCACCGGAACACATGTGAATGCTGGCGGGAACAGCATGTGCACATCGTGCTTTGCGTTTTTATGGTTCTCGTTAAAGGGCCAAATTGTTGGTCCACAAGCCACTGAATCCGTATAAAATATGATAGAGTCCGCATTAAATGCACGGGCATTTGTTGCTGCTCATTTTTATAGTTCTCATTTAGGGCTCTGTTAAATGTTCAATGAGCCCCAAAATGCCTCTATTCCTAATACGTATTCAGCTGTCATAGGAATCAACAACATCTATCCGTAAATATATGATTCTAATGAAAGATTGATTCTTGATTTGTATATGCCATGCATTAAATATGTTAAAGCACTCGGACTTTGGTCTCTAATGGTTGAAATTGGTAGTTAGAGCACTCTTCGCTTCGCTCATCGTGCTCCAACTAACAATTTCAACCATACATACAAACGGGATGTAGATCACCAGCAACTGAAAATAGATCACCATACTAGGACCAGGGGGACCTGCATGGACACAAGCTGAATTTACATAATTTCTTCTGGCGTTGGTGATTTTTTATGCAATCTTAGCTATGTATTAAAGTATTATACATGTATATTCTACGATTAAAATCACGGAGAATGAAACATACTATTATAGTTACTAATTCAGGACAGCCATCGTCCAAATATTTAAAAAGTAAAAAACTATGTAGTCTAGACATGTGAGACTTTATTGTAATTATGTATATGACGCTAATCTGTATTCTATGTAATCCTTATCACTTCCGCATTGTACATTGACTTGTCAGGCAATAAATTACTGTATATGACATTTACAACCCTTATTGGTCATTGCCCTTGGCCGTGTCTGCCATCACATCAACTGGTCAAGGAAGTGCTATTGTTTTTTCTAATTGTCCATTGTTGAGTCGTCGCCTGTCCATTGTTGTCAAAAACTGTATATATACTTAGTATGCTCACATCTATACGGAAGGAAGAAAAACAAAGTACGAGTCCGGTATTCCGACTGTCTGTAGGGACGACCACGAGCAGGAGAATGCCGCTCGTAGGAAACGCCCTGGGGTTGAGCAGGTACTCCTCTTACCTCGCTTATGTCTTGTGTATTTGTTTGTCATGTATCTAAAGAAGTTTGAGCTCAACGTATTCCTTCGTCCTGTCAACGTATTCCTTTGTCTTCATCAACGCACACTTCATCTTAATTATGAGCTAATTCCCAAGTCGACATGTATACCATGCGTTGACAATACTTTGAATGAAATGGGACTTACGTACCCTCGCAGGCGATTTTCAAACGGTTCTAATGTGTGGATCCAAAGGCAATGTGGTATCTGAGATGGAATGGTATTTTCGTAAATTACATGTTAAATTTTAAAAGTCATTTTCAAACTGAAGAAATCTAGACTTGCAGACATGCTTGGGACTTACTTTGGTATCAAAAGACGACTCTGTGTGTGTTATTGTGGGTCTTAATGATGGGTTTGACATTTTGCAAATTCTTCTTTAGCCAGGTGGTATTTGGAGTTGGAAGAACATATTAATTAAGGGACGTGAGTCCACAATGTGCGACCTGGTAGTCTGTGTGTCATCAAACTGGACAGTGTCTTTCACTGACTGTCGCATCAAACACTCATTTATGGATCGCTGACATTGTGTGCTGGCGATTAGGTGCCGGACTCTAAGAGTTAGGGTATGAGTCCGAAGTGATGAAGATCGATTGTAGAGCATCATGCTCATCACGACTGAAACAGAATACAGATGCAAAAAGTCGACAGCTGGCGGTCCTAGTTATCCTCATCTCATAATTATTAGTTACACCTTCGAAACAGAACGTATGAAAATCCTTCGTGAGCGCACTCTAAATTTTCTTGAGATTGTCAGGTACAGATACAGCTTGTACAGAGACCTGCAGTAATTCACGACATACATTGTGCTAATTGCCTATTGACATTTTAGCAATGGGACTTGCCTCCAATCAAACACTGGGTGGGTGAGTGAGTGAGTTAAGATTTAAAGTCACATCGGCAATATTTCAGCCATATCGTGACTAAAACTAATTCTAAATTTATAATACATACATATAATATATAAAACCCTGTCAACGAAGGACAGTAAAACTACTAGATTATCACAGACTGAGTTAAAACTAGCTAGCATATATTTTAAAAGTAGGAAATTATTTCCGGACAATACAATGTAAAATTAGGCTATAGATCGCCAACAACTGAAGGTAGATCACCATACTAGGGACCATGGGGACTTACAGTGCCTTTGCTACCAGCATGGACCCTAGTTGGATTTACACCATCCCTTCAGCCGCTGGCGATTGTAGGACAGGTTTAGCCGAAATTTAAAGGAACAAATATACTACATTGCAAAATCGGGTAAGCAACAATTTAACTTTGAAAGTTTTGGGACTTACGTACCCTCTCAGGAGGACAATAATTCTACGCTACTTCAACCCCTTTTGACGGTACAGCCACTAACAATCTCAGTTACTAATCTAAACTACTAATAATAAAATATGTATCTATTTACAAATCAGTTAACAAATCTAATTTGTTTAAAAAGGCAATAATTAAATAAGAACTTTTATTACTAAAAAGAGCCTTCATAGTTTGTGATTTGAAATAGATTATCCCTTGTGATGGAATATTCAACACAGTTCAATCAAACACTGACTTCGAAATCATTATACTGACTTTGACATGTTGGACGCGTGCATATCCGGGTTGGAATTGGTCTTCAGCAACCCATGACTGTCGTGGGAGGCGACTAACATTATCGGGTGACCTGCCATCGTAAATCATTTGAAGAGCGATGCGCACGTCGTATCACTGGATTGCTGTATCAGACTCGATTATTTACAGACCGCTGTCATGTACATGTAGATGGAATTTTGCCGATTTTAGCTTTAAACAACAAAGAGACAAACAAATCTAAACTCACACAAATGTAGTAATGAGATATGGCAAGACATATGATTATTGCCTATGCTCTAAGAAAGTAAAATGATGTGTATGGAATTTGATATTTATGACGTAAAACATGTATGTGTTTGACGAGTATTGTACGTAACATGGAAATAGCGTGTTATGTGTAGGTCTTATATATACCATTGGCTATTACTAAAGTGAACGTGTAAATAGGTTTATAGACGTTACCGTGAAAGGAATCTATTCAAATATATAATGTGGAGGAATATGTTTGTGTTGTCGATACAAATAAGCACCTTCTACGAGCTTTGGTGTGGTCGAATTCATGCACATAGTGTAACGTACGTACATTGGTAATTGTTGATTGCTGAGTCCTCAGTGTGTGTGTGGCACGGATGCACATAGGGATGAAACAAACGTAGTACCACCAGGCTTCTTGCGAATCCCATCAACAAGTGAGTGAGTGAGTTTAGTTTTACGTAGCTTTTATCAATATTGCAGCAATACCACGACGAACATCAACAAGCGAGAACTAGGAATACGATTGGATTGCCATTGAATTAGTTTGTTTGTCACACCAGTGGGTCTGGGTGCCTTCGACTTTCCTCGAGCACTCGTGTTATTACTGTTTATTATGATTTCACAATGCCATTTAGAAAGGGGTTATATTTGGGATTACAGTTTCTTAGTAAAGTAGAGATTCTAGTACTTTTGGGGTTGAGTCCCATCCGGGATTCGAACCTACATCCTCAGAATCAGGCACCTAATCGCCAGCACACAAAGTCAGCCACCTAACCCGCTCAGCCTCCGCGACTTCGGGTAAAGGGTAATCCCAAATATAACATCTGTTACACTCTTTGTTAACTCATTAAGGCCGAGAGACGCATATATGGGGCAAATTAATCAGCTCCTCACAGCGAGTGACGTGTTTATGGGGCAGGTAATTAGCAGTTTCTCACAGTGAGAGCCACATACAGTCGTCAACAGAAAGCACCTCTTATTCAGCGAGAGACGCACATGTGTGTTGTACTTTTAAAAATCGCACTGTACCTATTATTTCAACCAATTTAGCAGTACTGAGCAAATGTTAGCTTTTCTTACGAGAGATCCCACCTTTAGTATCAATCAGAAGAAGTATTTAAAGTGTTTTGATAACAATTGCTAATCATTATCATAGGGTTTGTACAGCGTTTAGCAAATGAACGCATGTCGGCGAGAAAGGGGATTATGATGTTTTTACAGAGGTAAGTGCCTAGTACTCTTCCTTGGGAATGGATACTAAAATACTTCGTATGCACCTTGATTGAATTAGATGTAATGGTTAAGAGGTTACTAAAAATTATATTTCCTTCAACTACCTAATAAATAGGAAACAATATACGAAATTTCAAGGACATACAAAGAATTCAAACACAATAGAATAGTTTGAATTTACTTTTTAGGCATCATTACGTTGTCATGTTTCATATACTGAAGTAATTATACATCCAAGCTCGAATAGATTAAACATAATTGAACTTACTAATTTGAAGTTTACTGAATTGTAACTAGTTGTTTTCCATAATCTAAAGTTCGTAATATTACCTAAGCGAATATAAAGTGATAAGTCGCGCCTTTGCATCGAATACATATATACATGTCAGTGTTATTACAACAATGAAATCTTTTACTACGTTTGTTACAAAAGACAGTAAGTTGGTAATTTAAAACATTGTCACACATGGACAGAAGTAATATCATAAGTTATTACATGTAAGCCATACAAAGGTATTTCAGGCATTTTTGTTCAAGCTGTTGAAAGTTTCATGTTGATTTGAATTGTCAGTTTTCTATGCAATTTACATGAGCATTCTGTAAAACGTTTGTATTTGATCTGTGTAATTATCAAATCCGTTGCAATTATCACGTGTATCAGTCAACTCAGTCTCTACTGATCCATTGTCAATAAAAGCTGGATAGTATATCAGTTACGGTATCGATACACATGCGTATAATCATTCAAGCAGATTACAGTAATGAGATAATTGAAAGCCGCTTTCGACCTTGAAATAACAGCCTCCGGTAGAATGCATATGTAGTTACGTCCTTGTTGAAAGGTTTGTCCCGTGACAAGTGTAAAATAAACAGATGCGCTGTTATATCATTGGACATCTTGCTTTATGGAGTCACGCCCCTCTCTGTGATGTTTATACATGCATGCACATCTGTAATCTTATGAACCTTGTTTGCATTCAGTAAAGATATAGGCACGCCCACCTTCATAAATGTTGGGGGTGGGTGTGTCAACTGCAAGTTTATACACTATAATAATTCAGTATAGTGTCACCTCGTGAATTCTGTAATGCGTTTACTCTAGTTTGGACAGTCATTCGTATCAAGGTGAAGATTATATTTACATGTACAGCAAACCATTATGTTTTATGTACTAGTTGTGTGCATAAAATGTATATGAAAATAAATACTACCTCTACTCAGTGGTTGGATTTCAATCGCTTTGTTTTACTTATCGAAAAACACTAAAATGAGGACAAATAAACTCGCCAAAGTGACTATCTACTCCTATTTGTCTTATGTGTGTATTTCATACATCGTTACCAGTGTGTATGTTTACAATACACAAACTGTTACATGACAGCTTGAGTTAATAAAGCCGAAACCCAGCATATCGACTGGTCAAGGATATAGCCAATAACCAATCTCTATCCAAGCTGCTGAGTGACCAAACGTGCTCTTCAGAAATTTCGCCCACGCCCCGTCACCTGTCCTTTCCTCTGTGACAGGTATCTCATGATACGATTGGTCGCAGATAACATATGACCAGCCACTACATTGAACAGTTGAGATACCGGACGTTCTATTCGGGAAATTTGATGACGCCCTATCACGTGATTCTTTGTTTTATGTCTTTGCAAGGAATATGTAGTATACATTTTGTATATGTATGTTTGTATGGTCACGTATGTTTTCTGCATTAAATCTGTATGAAATAAAGTGCAATGCTATGAATGTGCTTTGTGCTAGTCACAGACCAACGTTATAGTACTTTCATTAAAATAATTCGTAAACACTAGAAATGTATCGGCAAAACCGCTATTTTCGTCGAAGATTATAAAGTATGAAAGTAAATTCTTCTTTACAGTATGTCATTGTCATAGATGTTTTGTAAATTTAAACCTCACACAATGCTATAAGAGAGAGAATTTGTTAACGTGTGTCTCATCTGTTACATACAAAGAATACATGTGTATGCATATTGTGATAAAATATAAATGTACAAGCCGACAAAAGGTCTACCAGAGAAACTTGCAATAAAATTACATAAAGCTTGCAATACACGACATGTATTCACACCTGACTTCTTTCAACATATATCTTTACGACACAATTAAACAATCAGGACTTGTTTGTACGACTAGACAGTTTCCTGTGATCCCCGAAACCTGCCAGGGAAATCAGGTGTGACTAGCACTAATTAGTCTCGGCACAGAGAGTGGGCAATCAGCGAGGGCTTCCAGGTGTTGAGTAGTGATGGGGCTCTCGGGCTTAATGAGTTAATGATTTATTCTTGAGAGGTTGAAAGCGAGGAGTCTGGCAGATATCTATTATGAGTGTTGAAAAGATCTCGTCGCTTTTGTTAACTGCCGACATTAGAGACATTTTAAATATAAGAACAGACGTGTGATATCAAATTAACCCATTTATGCATAGGGTCTTAGATTTTCATCAAATTTTGTGAGCTGGTTTCTCTTGGCAAGCAATGAAAGGAATGAGGTGTCATTTTACCAGTAAATGAATAATAATTTTCCATACTTTTTACACTGCAAAAGTGCGTCCCATAAATGGGACAATATGCAGATTAGTGAACTTAAATTAGATAATTTATAAGGCTTAGGTGGGGGAGATCAACCTCTTAAATCTTAAAATTGACTCTTTTCATTTGAAAGCTTTCATGGAATAAAACCAAACTGGCTTTTATATGAAACTATGTTTATAAACAAAATGAAAACTGAACATTACATGGGCATTCTTGATCCCATAAAATGCTTTCTGATGAACTAAACATCATAGTTGATGAATGTATCCCTAAGTCCTCCTCTGGGGAAGATTATAATGAAATGTTTTCTATTCATGAGCTTCATAAAGCTCTTAAACAAGCTCAAGATGCTGCTGCAGAAACTGATAACATTTAGTATCAACTCTTGAAGCACTTACAAAATCGTGTTTAGAAACCCTTAAATATCATGATAGTATTTGGACGTCAGTGGAATTTCCTTCTTCATGGCGTGATGCTATAATTGTTCCAATTCCTTAACCTGAACGTGAGCCATTAGTTTGGCTCTTACAAACCAACAATGAGTCCCAAAAAAGGGACGATATGCATAAATGGGTTTCATTATCTTATCTTGATGTAACTTTGATTAACCGACCATGTAGCATAAAGACTTTGACGAACAGTAGAGTCAGTGTATGATTATCTTTTGGAGTGCACTATATCCGATAGAAATACCTTTTAATGTTGGCACAGACAATCGAGCACTTCTAACCGAGACTATTGTGGGGATCCTGTTCACTCAGCCTTGCGAACAACAAGAATAGCGCCTTTATGGAAAACTCGTATGTCTAATGTTTACGAAATGCACAAACTTGCTTTATTAGATATGGAAATTAATGAAAGGCGAGAAATAGGCCCAACTGTCAGTTCATATTTTACAGTAATTGTGTAGGTATGTTTACGAAACGCACATACGTCTTTGATTGACGTCGTGCAAACAAGTGTGCTTTATTGCTGGATAAAGTACTGTCGGCGCCTTTGATCTTTCAGCGAAATGTCTTTGAATTGTTAAACGAGATTAACCTATTATCGCATGGCGACGCATAGAAAATATAACATATGTACATATACATGTATATCTCATTTTAAGATGCTTTGCTAAAAGATCAAAGGCGCCGACAGTACTTTATCACACTATTTTGCATGACGCCACACTGTACTGACGTCAATACGCCATTCTCATCTGCTCCCTCGTTAACAAACGTACCCTTGGTAACCAACGCCACGATGCATGTCAGTGGTCATCACCTCGTACGGTCTCCTGTGATAAACTACTCGGTAGCACCCCGTCTCTTGTTTCGCGGTTGCTTCACTCGGCTAACATCACTGGTGGAAACATTACCTTTATGCTTTCCGACGGATAAAATGTCTCAGCTCGATTCACAACTAAACAGCGACACGGCAACGTTCGCAATGTGTACATTCCCACAATGCATCCACTGAATGTCGCGTGACTAGTCAGCTTCATCTGGCCGGACTAAATTTACGTTGGTAGTAGAAATGCGACGTTTATATGGTTTACGTTGATCACAGATGAAATTAAAATACTTCAGTGAAGATATTTTACACGAAATGTCAACCTTCATGAAACTGTTTATCTTTTGTTTTTCTGGTAATGTACGTCTTAACGTAGGAGAGAAGACAGGTCAATAGGCCTGAGCGAGGATTGTTTATTTAGGTCACCGACACCGTTGTTTTTCTGTTTGTTTTCAGGCTTAGATTTATAGTCGGTAAGTATTAAATTTGGCATCTCAGAAAAAAAATACAGTTCGCTCAACCCCATATATAGTGTAATAAAACAGACTTTCGCCCTGAACTATTTTAACGTTAAAACACGAGGACGCTTGGGGGTAGAGGGAACTGTATTTCTTAAGTAAAATGCTGACTGTAAATGCCGTCCGTTTGTCTTAACTGCATTTGGGCGTCAATAGACCCTATTACCCAACCGGCTCAGGTGACACTGCTACAAAAACGCGTACATCAGACCGAATTACCCTCGAGAGAAGCATAGAACTTATACTTTACACATATAGGTTTACTTTGCCTCAGTCCATCTCTTACTACAGCTTCAATGCAAGACAGGATATCCTTGTACCACACTGGGAAACTGAGTGACGTGGATTGGCTTCCGTCAGCTGAAAAGCGCGCACCACTCTACTCTTGTTATAGGGATCTTTACAAATGGTTGAACTGAACTGATCTCATGTGTGGCATAACTGGAATAATACAGGGCGCACTGATCGGTTACTCACCCCTCTGTTTCACTGTAAGATCAATATGTTCTCTTTCATGACGACTCTCTCATACATTTTCCTTGTAAATCGCGACCTTCTGTCACCATTGCTCACACTTCTCTGTTAATCTGCTTTAACTCGCGACAGTATGTAACCATACTTCTCTCAACTTTAAAGCACTCGTGAGAATCGAAAACTTAGATATGAGTGTGTGAGTGTCTTTAGCTCATCCAAACTTGGAGATTTGCAGCTGAGCAGTAGGGAAGAATTAGTTAGTTAAAATGTTAATGGCAAATGAGTCCACTGGAGAGGAAGAATAGTCCCACAGGGTGCAGCAGTTTATGATCCTCAATATCGAGGGAGCTCTTGTTTGTCCATCCAGTTCCATGGAGTCCAACATGACATACGCGTCTACGCCAAACGAGTCCAGGATGGAGAGCCAAGGAGTCTCTCGGTTGTCACAAACACGCTGGTCAGGGCATTCATACAACAGATGATGAGGCAGGCACTTATAGTCTGCCGAGCACAGCTGAAAGTTACCTGACCTGACAATCATATTCAAAACACCTTTGAGTGCACGCTGTAGATGAGGGATCTGTCGTCCCAGAGTCCAGAGCATGGAAGTTTTGTAAGATTGATGCCGATTATGGAACAGGGAGAGTTCTACATCGTTTGAGATCCTCTGCTCAAACAGTGTTGTTTCAAACTCACTGACAGTAACTTTGCTTTTCACAATTGTTTTTCCACTTCTGGTTGACGGGAAACGTAGTTAAGCTGCCGTTATTGATATGTTTCGTAAGCCGATATTGGGCATCGAGTTTTTCCGGGCCTATGGTTGTATTCGAAAATAATCCATTGATAAACAACGGGTAACGGACGAATAGGATAGTGGAGGGCCTCCCTGGCAGCACACAATATCTTCAGTTCCTACATTTGGGTGGATTTACATGGTTTTTTCTCTTTACCAATCTATCCAACTTGGCATGGATGTTCAGGAAGATATTTCCTAACTGTTGGTACAGTGTTCTGTGTAATATTAACTTTACTGGGTATATTTACACAAAAATGTGACACTTTAAGCTGTGAGCTGGTTTTCACTAACAATACTCTGTCAATCGGCTATTGTTTCTCAATTCACTGGACAAGCTGTGGCATGGCAAGTGGTAAGATCATTACCTATACCAGAGATGGATAGATAGATAGATATACTTTATTTCCTCTCTAGCATATGAAGATAAAGGCAAGGTTCACATGTACATTACAACAAGTAAAGGACTAATCATGACTGTTGCTGTAATCTCCTCATCTCACCTGATGCACTTATCAACCACAAGCGCCGTCGACCATTCAGACGAGGCAGAACAAACCAAGACCAATCAAAGTTGTCATTGATGATTCACATCGTTCACCAACCAATCCTGGACAAGTAAACCTTGACAGCCTGGTATACATTCTACCACCCAAACTATCCACCAAACCTTGACAACCTGGTATACATTCTACCACCCAAACTATCCACCAAACCTTGACAACCTGGTATACATTCTACCACCCAAACTATCCCCCAAACCTTGACAACCTGGTATACATTCTACCACCCAAACTATCCCCCAAACCTTGACAACCTGGTATACATTCTACCACCCAAACCATCCCCAAAACCGTCAAGTATGCCTGCTAAACATTCGTTCTGCGTGCAACAAGTGTGATGACATCATGGATTTGATAACTAACAGGAGCATCGACATACTGGTCCCTACTGAAACATGGCTTCGTCCGTGTGGCGACGATTCGAAAATAGCGGCTATGACTCCTCCCGGCTACACATTTAAACATAAGCCCCGCCTGTCACGTGGTGTGTGTGTGGCTAATATCTATGTGTTTCATTTCAATGTCAAAGTGCTGAATGTTGACTCTGTCTCCTCATTTGAAACTCCTGACTTCTTGTTGACAATTGGAAAAACTTCAACAAACATCGAATCCGTATATAGACCACCACCATCCAAAAAGAACCAGCTCTCTTTCCCTCAATTCCTTGATGAGTTTTCATCATTCTTAGACTCTAAATGTACAACTCGCTCCAGACTAGTAGTTCTTCGATTTCAATTCCATTCCCTCTAACACACATGCATCAAAAATGAAGAAGCTCTTGGAAAGCTTGCAGTTGGTTCAGCTACTCAGTGAACCAACACACAAGAGTGGCCATAACCTTGACTGGGTCGTGGTGGGTAAGGATGTGCGCCTGACCGGTGTAAGGGTTAGTGATCTGCAGATCGGATCACTTCCTAGTGACATTCCATTCTGTTGTTGACAACCCTGCCTGTCCTAAAACTCCAACAATTGCAGACTTATCAAAACTATCGATCCCCTAAACCTTCACTTTGGACTTGTCTGAATCCGTACTCTTCTGTGATCAGCCGACGGAACCAAATGCTCTGTCACATCTGTACAATACTGTCCTCCAGGAGCTGCTGGATAAACACGCCCCTCTGAAGAAGGAGCTAGTCCCTCAACGTCCTGTGTCATCCTGGACTGTTACCGCGGACGCCATGGCTGCCAAGGCTAAACGCCGTAGAGCAGAGGGAGCTTGGAGACGGTCTCGCCTTGAAATCCACAGGCAGATATATTGCGCTGCCAGAAACCAGGTTACCACCGTCATTGCACATGCTAAATATGCATCTCTAAACGGTAAAATCGAGGCATGAATATCCGACCCAAGAGCACTCCACAAGCTGATGTCTCGTCTTTTTGGTAAGGGTGAGTGAGTGAGTTAAAATTTATCGTCACATAGGCAATATTTCAGCCATATCGTGACGAGAACAATTAATTTTACATATATTAATGAATGGTAAATTGTAAAAACCTGTCAACGAAGGACAGTAAAATAACTCGATTATCACCGATTCGAATTTAAAACTAGTAATTAACTCTAAAACAGTTAAACTATAGATGACAATACAAAGTAAAAACAGGCTATGTATTGCTAACAACCGAAGGTAGATCACCATACTAGGGACCATGGGGACTTACAGTACATTTGCTTCCTGCATGGGCCCTAGCTGGATTTACATCATCTCTTCAGCTGTCAGCAATTTAAATATACTAGGCACATAAAGAAACTGTGCATACGAAAATTTAAAATCTAAATTTATCAAACCTGTGTAGACACATAAGGATTTAAACTCGGAGATTAGTGACATGTATCCAACATGCATGCACGTGCCACGTTCCGTGACGTCAGTGAGTTCGTCCTTGAGACGTGCAATACGTTGTTGCACGTGCATTCCGGGAAAGAGAAACAGAGCAAATAAATGCCACACAATACTGTCACTTTGGAAAGCTCAACCCCTGCCCTTGCGATCGTTCAAAAAATTAAACGGCTATTGAAACGCATAGCATGCCAAGGCTCACGTCTGCACAACGTCATGAGGCCATTGGGATGGTCCGTCGGGGAATGTCTCAACGACAAGTGGCTGCACATTTCCACTGCCACCGGAACATGATTTCTGCACTGGTGAGACGCTACCAGAACACTAATGACGTCATCGATCGGCCACGTTCTGGACATCCACGTGTAACAACGCCAAGACAGGACAGATGGATAAGGGTGACCCATCTTCGCCACAGGTTTCAGACTGCAGTGATGACTGCCCGAACCATCCCAGGACTTAGCCGTTTCCACCCCAACACAGTTCGACAACGTTTACGTCATCATGGGATCAGACCACGACGTCCCGCCATACGGCCTATCCTGACACAACGTCATCGACAAGCTCGCCGAATGTGGTGCCGAAATCATGTCCGCAGACCCTTGTTTTGATGGAGAAATGTTGTTTTTACAGATGAGTCCAGGTTTAACATTTCCCATAGTGATGGACGTCAACGTGCCTATAGACGCGTGGGAGAACGTTATGCACAGGCCTGTATATTGGAGAGGAATCGCTTTGGTGGTGGTTGCGTGATGTGATTTGGGGTGCAATAACAGCACGCCAAAGAACTCCTTTGGTGATTGTTTAGGGCAACGTAACTGGTGTGGGCTACAGGGATCAGATTCTTCGACCTGTGGCAATTCCTTGTCTGCAACGTCATGGCCCTGGGTTAACAGTCCAACAGGACAATGCCCGCCCTCATATGGCAAGGGTTGCTATGGATGTCTTGCAACACCACAACGTTGACTTACTGCCTTGGCCTGCAAATTCACCGTATCTCTCCCCGATAGAGCATGTTTGGGACGAGATGGATCGACGTGTACGCCGTCTTCCTCATCCGCCAGATAACGTCCTTGACCTTGCAACAGAACTTGAGAGAATCTGGCGTGACATCCCACAAGCCTTCCTTGCACGTTTGAAAGGCTCTATGCGTCGTCGATGCACTGCTGTTCGCAATGCCGATGGTGCCCACACCCGTTATTGAGCTTGTGAAATGTTCGTTTGACCTCTGTCCCGCTTGTGGACTCGTGACGTCATTGTGATTGACTTTTCAATTGAAATTCTCCCGACTTGTTATGGTCTCATGATCCCTCCATTAAAGTTTATATGTACCTTTGACATTGTTATCGTACTTATCAAGTGGGATAATATTTTGACAATGCACAGTTTCTTTATGTGGCTAGTATATATCATTCCCTACTGGCTGCCCATCAACATCCTTAATCCCTTATGTATACAACTATGTACATGTTCTTTACTTGCTCCCTATCAACCAACTTAATCCTGTGTTATCAACCTATTCTATTGTATAAACAGATCTTTTTCGCCTCATCTATTGTACAAACATCTCATGTATATATATCACCCAAGATACTTCCCCTGTACCACTTGCTTGACAACGACATTAGAATCTATGTTGAAACGTCGCCTATATAGAATAAAGAAGTTGTATATCCATAAAAATAGTCCTCATTCTTCAGGTATCAGTCTGTTGTCATAAATGTATTCACGCAAGATCCAACTCATATGTGGGGTACCCCAAGGGTCGGTCCTCGGACCAGTTCTTTTTTCCCTTTTCATCAAGGAACTGGGATCCATCATCGATAACCACCTGCTCGGCCGCCACCAATATGCTGACGATTCTCAGGTGTACACATTTTTCCCTCCAGACCCAGTGCAATCTTTTACTGCTTCTCAGTCAGTGTTGTCATGAGGTGAAGCAATTGATGTTCAGCACTACGACAAAACTCTACAGTGCTAAAAATGAGTGTATTCTTGTTGGGAAAGCCAAGCACAGGAGTCAGTGTGAGGTCAGTTCTTTCCAGTTTGATGGATCGTCTATTAGTTTCTTTAAAAAGTCAGAGACCTTGGTGTCATCATAGATGCAGATCTGTCACTCGATGATAACATCTCTCATATTGTGCAGGCCTCCTTCACGTCTCCCAGGAATATTGGAAATATCAGGCATTACCTCACTAGAAACTCAGCACTATCTCTTGTGGTCTCAAAATTAGACTACTGCAACAGTCTATCGATCGGTGCCACCAAATCTCAACTACAGCATTTGCAGCAAATTCACATGCTTATCGTGAAGAACGACCACGCCAACGCCAAAGTGAGTGTGTGAGGTTTAGTTTTACGCCGCTTTTAGCAATATTCTAGCAATATCACGGCGGCGGACACGAGCGAAAGCTTTAGTCACTTGGCTAGCCCACGCCCCTCAACGCCAAGGAATAAACCATTTGACAAAGCAGAGTGCATCGGGAGTACAAGGCAAACTGGGCGTGAACCACTGAGGAGGCAGGCTTGAATCACTCGTGTCATTTACGTACCAACGACTACTTAAGTAGCCGGGACATTTACACAATTTCACCATTTCTTAACAAATTCAAAATAGTACACACAAATCTCCATCTAAATATTTGAAGTCATTGATTACCTTGTGTTTGTGCACTATGATATTATTGTATATATCACCCAATTTTCATTCACGCAAACCAGTCAGTGTCATGCATTATCTAAAAAGCTTAGCAGATACCGTGGACATGTATTTTCAGTGTGCGCTCCATTACCGTATTACTCAAATACATTTGAAAACTTAAAACTCTTTAGTAAAAACGTACGGAAGCGTAGTAGGGCCAGTTGAAAACATTTTTGGGTCTTACTATCTCCTACGGAGTACTTAATATCTCCTACGTAGGACTTACTATCTCCTACGTAGGACTTACTATCTCCTACGTAGGACTTACTATCTCCTACGTAGGAGTTACTATCTCCTACGCAGGACTTAGTATCTCCTAAGTGGGCATCTCCTACGTAGGACTTAGTATCTCCTACGTAGGACATAGTATCTCCTACGTAGAACTTAATATCTCCTACGTAGGACTTAATATCTCCTACGTAGGACTTAGTATCTCCTACGTAGGACTTAGTATCTCCTACGTAGGACTTACTACCTCCTACGTAGGACTTAGTATCTCCTACGTAGGACATAGTATCTCCTACGTAGTACTTAATATTTCCTGCAGGAGATGATCGATATACATTTATATGGATTAATCTGAAACGGTCGACTTAAAGCCCCAGACACGCACACAATCTCCTGTTTCACTGTTTCAGTCACTGTAAGAGTCTACAGTCATTCGTTTCATTCACTATTAGAGTCTACAGTCATTCGTTTCATTTGCTGTTAAAGTCTACTATCATGTGTTTCAATTTACTATTAGAGTCTACTGTTCCCTTCACTATTAGAGTCATGTGTTCGACTAATTGTTGCACATTAGTACTGTGTTGGACCGACTGTTATACTTTACTGCCTTGCGTTCAGTTTGCTCTACTATTATGCATTGCAGTTAGTTCACTGTTATATGTTGCACTTTGTTACACTTTACTATTATGCATTGGATATTTCAGAGGTCGTTGCACATGAATCATAATCTGCGTGTACAGACGTGTCTTAGACTATCGGTGGCAATCTATGTGTACGTATCCCCTTATATTTATACAAATAACTATAATCAAAATTCTTTGCCTTTTTGAATTTCGTATTGTTTTACGCCGCACTCAACACTTTTCCACCCCAGTCAAGTCAACCTGTAAACATTTACGAATAAAACCGCAAACGAGCGTTGCATCCGATCCAACCTAGCCCAATCAAGACAAGCAACAACTTGCGGAGGTCGTGTTATAACCCGAGTTTCATATCACAACCTCATCCCAACCATCCCACCCACCTCTGTGTATGTGTGTGTGTGTGTGTGTGTGTGTGTGTTTGTTTGTGTGTGTGAATAGATGTATGTATGATAGATTAAACATAACCATACCCAAACCTCCATAACTGCAATATGAACATGTTCCACGTCACCCTAACGTAATACACACACAATAACACTGTATAGTAACACTGCGTTAGTGTCATGAATATTCACTGACTCTCATTTCGACTATCTAACGTCCTGCATAGCCAAACATTTCTCAACTTAATAACCATCCTTAAAAAGGATATATTAAGTCCTATGTAGGAGATACTTAGTCCTATGTAGGAGATATTAAGTCCTACGTAGGAGATACTAAGTCCTACGTAGGAGATAGTAAGTCCTACGTAGGAGATACTAAGTCCTACGTAGGAGATACTATGTCCTACGTAGGAGATACTATGTCCTACGTAGGAGATACTATGTCCTACGTAGGAGATACTAAGTCCTACGTAGGAGATACTAAGTCCTACGTAGGAGATACTAATTACAACGTAGGAGATACTAAGTCCTACGCAGGAGATAGTCACCCTCCAAACAAATTTCACCGTGGCCCTACTACGCTTCCGTAAAAACGTTTTACCCAACTTTTTTATTTGTTCTAACAAGCATAAAATGTTTAAAATGACCAGGAGTATTCGTTGGGGATGCTCTCGGCTGGTAGTTCAGAATGGTGGACAAGAGATGGAAGACAAAAGTCAGGGGTATAGTTAAAGACAGCAGCCATGTTTATTATGGTTGGGAAATAATGGTCGAAAGTGGTACAAGTTAATGGTAATCACGTGACAGAACGCTCATCTTTTCATGTTTATTTTGTTCTTTAATCTTACATTCTCTGCTTTTATTGTAGATTGTATTATCTTCATTCCTATGTATAGAATCTTTTCTGAAATAAAATGATACAAAAATGATGAAAAAGGGCAATATCAGCTTTTTGCTCTTAAGAAAATTTGTTTGTATTTTTTGTATTTGTCTTCATGTAAACTATTGTATGATTTGTATATTGCATCAGGAGATACGTTTGGACAAGAATTTTTCATAAAATTTATTGTTACCTTTCAAGTTTTCAAAATGTCATTACCGCAACAGTGGCAAATATACAGATTTTGGAAAATCCAGTCATAACGTTTGCTCAAAAACAGCTATGAAACGGAAAGAGTTGTTAGGCGTCACATATGTGACTCTTTATAAGTAAAATCGTGCAATAAATGGTCATTTTTTTTTTTTAATATTTTTTTAGTTTTTCGCATTAATGTAAACAAAATAACTGAAGCAACAATGGCTTTTATCTCGAACAGTTATCAGAAACAGACAAACTATTGAATTCCTTTGCCCGTCCCATACGTTAAAATGCTTCAAAGAAATAATTGCTTGTATAATCATAAATACATTTTCGTAAAAGGTGTTTGAGAACCTACGTGAGGCAGCTAGTTTGATGTCCATTATTTATGGTAACATGGATTAGCATTGCCGGAAGAGCCACATTCACACGATCACTCAACCGTGCCCATTGCCGCTTGAGCCACACCACACAAACTCTGTTTTTCTTAAATGTAGCTTTCCCGGACTGAACTTTAGCCGAACGCATGTTCGGACACCGATCGACGGAATGGGTCGTGCGTTTACCTCAAGTGGTAGTGACGCGACTCGTCGAGAAACTATCGGGTCGGATCAGCGTGAGGTATTTATACCAGCGCGGTGAACTCGAGGGAGAGGATCAACGCCGTGCAACTGACCCCGTGTGGTCCATGAAATAGATCAGGAGGATATCAAAGAAGATGAACCCCATTTGTATTGCCTCAATGATGGACCCGGCAGAGGATTCGTGCGAGAGGAATTGCTCATAGTACCTGACGACACGGTATTACCACTCTATTAAATTTTTAACCCTTTACAATGTATTATCATCGTGTGGTGATTGATCGAGAAACGGTTGTTCAATCGCGTCAGGGTGGACATCGATGGGTTCGATATTTATTCAGCCCTACGCTGAGTGATTAGTCAAGGTCAATTCACTACCCTGTACGATAGTTTAGGGTTGGTGGGAACCGAACGGTTACAACTAGTCGATTATAGTCTCGAGCTCAGAGACCGTCCTAACCCGTAGTCAACCTGTTCCTTAGCGACTCCAAAATTTCTGGCAGACCCCATCCAATACAAAATCGCTAACTATTTCAATTAGACCAATAGATCGTCATCGATGGCGTCAATACTTATGATTATGGACATCGTTCTTGTATTAATTTTAAAAGAAAACCATTATTTTTTTCTGTTCATCAACGATGATCCAAAAAATAACCATTTTTGTAACACGTCGGGGAGCTTAATTAACCAGAAATAAACCTCTCACAGAATTTTGTGGCAAAACCCCGATTGTGTATACTACTTCTTGTCTTTTTTATCTGGGCACATACCATTATTATCAAGGGTACAGCTTAATTAAGCCTTATGCAACCAGCCATAGAATGTGATGTTTTAAGCGTCTGTCTATTGGGAGGTATGTCTTATGGGAAGATACCACCGGAGGACGATTCTTCATCGACTAGCCGCACAATCCGTCCTCTTCTGTCGATGATCTGGGCCCGTCACCTCGCCTCGTCTGTCTGACTGGTCTATCTGACAGTCAGGTTTAATACATAGGGACATAACGTCACGTTGTACAAGGTCACTGACTTATGCACACGTACATACGTAAGATCCGCCGACGTAGGGAGGTGTTGATTGACATTTATTGATAGCATTGAGAATTAAGGGTCCTGCCTGGAAGAGGGCTATGATAAGAGGAGATACACCGAATGTTTGCTGAATACAGTAAACAAAAGAGATAGAATTTCGGGGTACTTTGGAAACGTACTGAAACAATTAAATCGTTTGAATATTTGAACTTTTAAAGAAACTTATTGAAATGATTTGGTCTATGACAAAAAAACGTAAAAAGCTTACCCATGTTTGCCCAAATCATAAAATATAGCGTTTCGCACGTAGTGAAAAACAATATATTCAATATTACCAGCAGGCAAAATCACATATGAATAATTATGATTGATAAGGGGATTAATTCTGTTGCTGAAATACTACAAATAAATCAAATCAATACGAAACTAATGGCTGACTAGTTTCTGTTGTTCATTAAAGCTCCAGACGCTGGTAGATACAAGTGTGAAGAAGTGCCCAATGCATCATCCACTGACGACATTGTAAGTATTATATAAGTACAGATTTGACTGTATTTTCCATAATAATGTCCAGATTGACATAATATCGTAAGTGAAATCGTAACCTACATGAAGTGTTTTACAACCTGTTCTCCAGAAGTACTCAATCAATATAACTGAATGTTTATTGTGGTCGTATCTTGAGTCTGTAGATGAACACATGAGTGAGTGAGTGAGTGAGTTAGAATTTAACGTCACCTCGGCAATATTTCAGCCATATAGTGACGAGAAATATTTTACATAAACAATAAATTAAAGTTGCTAAATAATCAGTCATCGAAGGACTGTAAAATAACTAGAGTATCACAGATGGAGTCTAAAACTAGCATGAACATGTAAAACTATTTCATTTACGAAGAAATTACAATCTAAAAACGGGCTATAGATCGCCAACAACTGAAGGTAGATCACCATACTAGGAACCATGGGGACTTACATTATTTTTGCTACCTGCATGGACCAGATGAACACATGCCAAGCTAATCAGTAAGCTGTGGTCATTAATCCCCCAGCTGGTCGGACCATATCTTACACGGATGAACAGTATTTGCACAATCAATCAAGTATAACAGTTAATTCCCCTAAGCTGAGGGGTGAACGAGAAGACCCCCTCCAGACAGCTATACACAATGTAGTTGCTGTGGTAACATAGTAGTCAAGGTCGATATGACCAATATCTACCAATTTCATGTTTTTTAATACTGAAGTATGCTTTTTGCAGAATCAGAACCAACAACAGCGGGAGCTTTTACCTGAAGAATTTACCGGATACAGATTTTTTGTGCTGACCGGAAGTAATGATAACCCAAGCTGTAGTGTGAGTGTTGCTTGTTTATGTATAAATATTGAGTTAGGCTTTTACTATGGAAAGGGGACACTACATGCAGGACATGTCCTGTTATATCAGTTTTACACTATCTTAATGAAATAATATCATCTTTGTTGCAGCTGCTGCGTATGTACATTGAGGGAGAGAGAGGGTCAGCATCTGGGACATGTCTTCATCCCTCTAGGCCAGCCTTGTGGATGCCTGGGAAAACTGGAGATGACATTACAGCACAGATAGGAAATATCAAATTGATATTTTTCGAGGTAATTATAACCGTTTCCTATGAAACGTATAATTCATCTCATATTGGCGCATCTCATAGCCCTGCACTTTCATGTATTAACTCGTTGTCTTTGACTGGATGTTTAGGGTCTGGTACTTAAAGTTTATATAATATTTCGGACAGCAAATACGTGCTTGACCTTCACTTAAAATAGTCGTAGATAAATTCAAATTAAATGCTATTTCTCCCTTCCTTCATCGCCCCTGTACGTGATGCATCTTCAACGCCTCGTCTGTCTGTCCGTCCGTCCGTCATGATCTCGTTTCCGGAGCATAAAACGTTCAACGCCCTTCAAAAAAAATTGTTAGATATATCAAACAAAACCTGAAGTGGTGCCATTGAGTATTTACAGATGTTTTGGCAATTGTATTTTTCCCGATTTCCGGGGAAACATTTTGGACTTGGTTTCAAAAGGAGGGGTGAATTTCGTTTCCGGGGCTTGACTCAATAACCTCTCGATATCTATCAAAAAAATTTGACAGATTTAGAGAGTAATCCACGAGGTACGAGTGATTACCGGAAATATGTCCCGGGCTTTAGCGAGGGACTTGAATATTACTTTCACGAGGGACATATGTTTGTCAACAATTAGCTGAAACGGACTGTTACCTATTTTGGCTTGCGTCAGTGTCCTTGTCAGGAACGATAACTCTTAATTTAGTCCGACTTCGAGTCGACAACAGGCAAAATACGACTTTTCGGGACTGAAAGAACAATTATTTGAAATAGTGAAATTGAAAACTCCACCGTAATTTGGACCAGAAAAGTTGAAAGGAATTTAGTGGTCGTACTATTCTCGTTACATGTCCAATAATGTCTCCGTCTTCATTGACCAAGTCATTGACTTTGCTTGGAGTTAACTGGGTAGCCATGTTTCAAGAAGCAGACGATTTATCAATTTTATACCATTTTTATTGCAAAACATGTTAAATAAACATGTGAGTCAATTCATTATTACAATAAATCGTTGAAATATTACGAATGAACGTGAGTGAGTGAGTTAAAATTTAAAGTCACTTTGGCAATATATCAGCCATATCGTGACTAAATCAAGTTATAGATTAATATATATTTAAGGTAAATTATAAAAACCTGTCAACGAAGGACACTAAAATAATTAGATTATCACAGGTAGAAATTTTAAAACTAGTAACCAAATCTAAAACATTTAACTGTACACGACAATACAATATAAAACCAGGCTATAGATTGCCAACAACTGGAGGTAGATCACCATAATAGAGACCATGCGAACTTACAGTACATTTGCTTCCTGCATGGGCCCTAGCTGGATTTACATTATCCCTTCAGCTGTTAGCAATTTAGATGTAACTAACCATGCATTAAAAATACACATATGCTACGATTAAAAATGTGGAGAGTTTACATTTACTTTGAATGTTTTGGGACTTACGTACCCTCTCAGGAGGACACTAATTTTACAATACTTCAACCCCCGTTGAGGGGGTTTTGCTTCGTGTGGAGTTTTTGCATATACATTTTTCTTGGTTTCCATGGAATCAAGAGAAGACACAACCTTATGGATGATCAACTTCTTTATTTTAACAAAATGGCGACGTTTCAGTATAGGTTCTTATACCGTTTTTCAAGTAAATGGGGGGGAATGATGGGGTACACCAGTTTATATACAAGATAAGATAATGCGATAACAATAATAAAGGTGGGGAAACAAAGCATGAAAGAAAATTACAAGATGAGCTACAATGACATGATGATGAGCTTAAGATAACAAAATGAGATGAGTGGGATTACTATGACAATTAGTGAATGTAAATTAATTAGGCAGAAGCCAGGGAGGTGGGAGGGATTAGTTAGTGGGAAGCCAGTGGTGAGGAATGTGAGTTAGGCAGGTAGATGAGAAGCCAGAGTGGGTTGAGTGGATAGTTATTTGTGGATTAGGTGGTTGTAAGCTGATGGGATGTAATAGCCTTTATCTCCAATAATAGAGGGATTAAAACGGCGTATTTGTAATGCTTCGGCCAATTTCCGCTGAGTGTAATCATGTTTGTTGTTGACAGTGTCCCAGTTGATGTTGTGTTGAGGGATTTGGTGATGTGCTCGGAAATAGATGATTTGGTGTCTGCTTTGTTTGTAGATGTCTTATGTTCTTTGATGCTTATGTTGAGTTTTCTGGATGTTACACCAATGTAGTTGCTGCCACAGTCGCAGCTCATGTTGTAGACCACACCTTTAGGCTGTTTTTGTAGTGTGTTTCCTACCGTTTGCCTTAATGATAGTTTTGAGAGGTGTGGCCGTGGAGAAGTATGTGTCTATGCCTGCTTGCTTTCTAAGTAAGGGACTGATGTGATACATGACTGATGTGAAGCTTGACTTAGTTTCCAAAGAAGGGGTGGATTTCGTTTCCGGAGCACAACTTGAAAACCATGAACGATTTTTTTATCCAAACCAGGTACATGTATTAACCAAGGGCTGAAGTGGTGTCTTTTGTTATTTAGGAATTTTTCAAAGTTTGATTCTTTTTCAAGTTCCACTTACCTGAAATTGAGGTAGGTGTCGTTTCCGGAGCACAATTCGAAAAGCGTTCAATAGTAAGTAAATGATGACTCTTGTTTTGTGACTGCACTCATGTTTGTTTTAACTTAAGCCGGATACAGGTTGTGCCTGGCGACCAGCTGGAGTGACAATGACAAACATCCAATCGTCACAAAGTCAGTATTTCTCCTGTGCCCAGTCGGTTGAAGAATCTATACGGACCATTAGGAGGGTTCGAGCAGCTTTCAATAGAAGTATGTTGATCATTGAATGGTGTAAAGTGTTGTAATTGTATATCAACCGACATTCAGTGGCATAAAAACGAAACCAACAAAATAACTGTGGCGGCAACAATCAGTCATCTCTCTCTCATCTCTCTCTCTCTCTCTCTCTCTCTCTCTCTCTCTCTCTCTCTCTCTCTCTCTTAAGCGGGAGACGTAAAACGTAGTCATGGGTGCCGTAAGGTTACGTTTGTGACGTCATCGTGTGACGTCATCTATGTGAGATATGTATATATATATATATCTGTCACATCGGCAATACTTCAGCCATATCGTGACTAGCATATATCTTTAAAAGTAGAAATATATTTTTGAACAATACAATGTTAAAATGGGCTATTGATCGCCAACAACTGAAGGTAGATCACCATACTAGGGACCATGGGGACTAACAGTACTTTTACTACCTGCATGGACCCTAGCTGGATCCCTATATGTCGCTATATGTCGTATTGAATGTGGTATATACTCTGTTCTTGTATACGGAATTGTGTTGAGAGCTAGCGAGCAAGCGATGTTTTCGGTCACGCATTAAAACGCCATAAATCGTCCTCGCCCAGTTCTACACGGGGAAGGCATGGGTTCTATAAGCATTCACCTTTTAGGTGAGGTGAGGTGGAATTGGGTTTTACGTCGTGCTTGAGAATATTTCGCTGATATGACGACGTGCATGCGTGTGTATGTGTATGTGCGGCTGCTTGTACTAGCCCAGACTTAAGCTGGTTTTATAGTGCTAGCCCACTGAGATACCATGCCGCAGTGAAGCATGAATACCCCACTCAGACACATTATACTGACTCCGAGCCGACCAGTCCTTGTTGTACCCAGTAATGCCGAGCGCCAGGCAGGGGACCAACAAGTACCATATTTTAACGTCTTTTGGTATGACGCGGTCGGGGATCGAACCCGCGAACTTCCGCCTCGGGTTGACGCTCTAACCACTACACCACGGAGGCGATTCATTCACCTTTTGACTACCTATGACTACTACCTATGTAATGTGTCCCGGAAGTGATGTTGGAAGGTGAGACAAACCTCAAAGTTTATGAGAACCTCATTCACTTCCTGCCATTTACCAATATCCTCTACCTCTATTCTGCCACATAACATGATGTCCTTCATATACATTTTGTCAGTTAGGGTTCGAGGGGCATGATAGTGGGTCAGTGAAGAATGGTCAATAGATTTGACTATCTAGTCAATTGTAAAATTTGTCCATGTATTCCAGTTCTACAAATCGTTTCACAGGAATCGAAGTAAGAACTTTTACAAGCGACATTTATCTTGCTGGCACGGACTCTGACTTGTTTGTGACGGTGCATGGTCGGACTGGATCCAGCAATGAAAAGAGACTCTCTGGGTCGTTTGAAAGGAATGATCGTGATGACACGAATATGGACATTGGAGATATAGGACGACTCTATAAAGTGAGGTGTGTCAATTGATTGTGTGCTTTGTTTACAGCAAGCCGTCGCATGGCAGGAAAAAGATTATCCCAATATTTAGCAAAGTGTTTGAATGACGATTCGACCAACAGAGCAGGACACGCTCACAATTTTCGCGAATATCATGTTGTAGCATCTATTTTCAGTGATTCATTAGTTTTCACATATATTTTTCCCATTACACTCAAATGTATTGTTTTTGAGGTTTGTTTAGACTTTGTATTCTTTTGCACGGGCGTGTATATTAAAAGGAAAAGTGTCTATGAGTGAGTGAGTTAAAAAATAAAGTCACCTCGGCAGCATTTCAGCCATATCGTGACTTTGAAAGTTTTAAGTTTGTACATGTATGCATGAAATATAAACAAACTTATATACTTACCTGTCTGCGATGGACAGCCTATGAACAATGTTTAATGTTAAAAGTGGTTAATATCGCGATGAAATTTGTTATTGGTAAAATGTTGCGATGAATACATTTAAAGATATCTGGTTTGGTGTAATTGAGATAATTGTATGTAATCCTTAATTAATACTTTTATTGCACGGACATACTGTAATTTATACACTTAATGCAGGTCAAATTTCCTTTTTTACAGAATACGCTCAGACAACAGTGGATGGCTCTCCGGCTGGCATCTTAATAAGGTCAGTGAGTTCAAGCAACATCATGATAGCCTGGTCTACATAACCATAACATGAATGGAATCTAGTGTTCCGTATGAAGAGAACATGTCTTGACTACGCCACTGACCCTTACTGTGTATTAAAGATTTGATCGTTTTCAAGTTCTGATTGAATGTAGAAGGAGCTTATATGGAACTCCGAAAAAAGATTGAATTCAGTAAGACCGGTTAGAGTGAGTGAGTGAGTTAATATTTAACGTCACATCGGGAATATTTCAGCCATATCGTGATGAGAACATATTTGACATTGAAATGGAATATATGTATATGTTACAGCTGGTTAAATCGCCAAGTAATGTCAATGGATCACACGACTCGCTTTAGGGGTGAGGTGCCGTTTATTCAGATATTTCCTTTAATCATACATCAAGCCCTGAAACACACATAACATTCTTAGAAACATTTACACATTACATAATGTTTTGCATAGGTATCACAATTAGCTTACCACAATTAATTATGTAGTCTAACATTTACACATGTGAATTATACCACATTATAAACTGTCAAAGGAAATAACAATAACATGAAACTATATGCACAACGTTGGTTGTGACACCAAGGGAGATAATTCATTGCCAAATAACACATTTGCCCAAATTGTGCAACAATATGTACACATATCTGACAGACAATAAAGTTCACAATTAACATGACATACAACCAGATAACTATTTGGTAACCCTTAAAGGTTACCGGAAAGATGTACATAAAAAAGGATATACATTGACATATAAAAATACATCTTACCCATTTGTGGAATAGAGCCTTACTGATTAGACCGTGTTGTGCTGATACATATGTGACCTACCAATTACAAACATCATTCATCATTGTGACAATACATTCACCATCACTGACGATCTCCGTTCACACAACACAAAGAAAAACATTGTAAGCATATACAAAGGGAAATCTGAGCACCATGGCTGCTCATACAGAACATTCATCAAAATGACGATGCTTTTACAATTGTTCTGCTCTCCACTCACAGAACACACCGAAAACCATTGGACTTTAATACATTTAGAAAACTGAGGGATATGGTTGTAAAAACAGAACATTACTAATAATGCTATTTGGTTTTACATGAGTTATAATACAATACAACATGAACTTTGGCTTTAAGATAATTAACCAAGTTTATTTGGTTTACAATATGACCATATATTACAAATTACCAAATAACATTTAGACTGCAATTAATTTAATGGAGATGTAAAAGAACAAATACACTTAAGCATAATTTAGTGTTAAAGTATTTAACTAACCAGTTAGATGCTGTTTAGTGGACCTTGTTGCCTTGTTGCCTGGGAGCTGTGCTGTGCTAAAGTGTTATTACAGGGGTGCTCAGATTGGTGCTTGGGAATTATGGGAATTTGAATTAGCCAATTAAAAGCTATGAATTAGGATCATGTGATAAATAATAATCCAGAATGAGACCATACTCTAAAACCAGCATATTTTGTGAATCCTAAACATAATAGAAACGTTTCAGATGAATGCAATTCATCTGAAATACTTGACAAATACAACTAAATATCTGACATACGCATAAAACCACAAACTTTAGAACACTACCACCAACCTTCAATATTTTTAGTGACCTTTTTATGACTTATATAATATTTTTATTTTTATTTTACTTATAAACAATAAAACACTATAACACCATTATATATTCCATAATTGTAAAATAAATCTATACAAACAAACCAAACTGACTTATTAAATACATATACTGTCGACGAAGGACAGTAAAACAACTAGAATATCACAATTAGAAATTTGAAACTAATAGCACTATTTGGACAATACAATATAAAAACAGGCTATAGATCGCCAACAACAGAAGGTAGATCACCATACTAGGGATCATGGGGACTTACAGTACCCTAGTTGGATTTACACCATCCCTTCAGCTGCTGGCGATTGTAAGAAATGTGTGCGAAAAATAAAATAACAAGAATACTACGTTTAAAAGTCCTGGTAACTTTAAATTGACTTGAATTTGTACCCTCTCAGGAGGACAATAATTTTACAATACTTCAACCCCCTTGAGGGTACAGCCACTAACAATCTGAGTTATTAATTTAAACTTCCAATCATAAAATATTTATCTATTTACAAATCAGTTAACAAATCTAATTCTTTTAAAAATGCAATAATTAAATGGGAACTTATATTATCAAAAAGAAAGACCGGTAAGACAAGACATGCTTGTCATGGTTATATCTTCTGACATCACTGATTTTCATTCATTGGCCCACATCACCGATACATTCATCCAGTGATCCAGTCATATACCTGTCACTATTATCAAGCTGGATAAAATATTTTGGGCACATAATTGAGACTTGTTTTTCTCTGGCATTGACGTGTGGAATTTATAAACATGGTTTATTCCTTTGGTTATAGATTGCAATCTATGAAGATCACGGAGCACTTGAATTTCAATGCAACTGTTGGATTGGCGGATCGGACCCACTGGAGAAAACACTCACAGTCGATACTGGTAAGTGAGTGAGTAAATTATAATTGTAGACCGCGTCGGCAATATTACAGGCATATAACGATGAAAACAAGGTATTAATTGTCAAATATCTGTCGACAAAGGACAGTAAAATAGTTTGGAATATTGTTGTTTTTGACGAAAACCAACTTGATGAAAATTAAGAAAGAAAGGTAATCAATAAGTCATTCTTCTCAATTAAAAACAAACTAAAAACCACTAACAACCAAAGCTTACTGGGGACGTACAGTGCGGGAGTGGTACGTGGTACCAGCTGCCTTGTGTAAAACACTGTAAATAATTACGCGTGTGAGTGTGAGTGAGTGAGTTTAGTTTGACGTCGCACTAAGCAATATTCCAGCTATCAAGCGGCTGTCTGTCTCTAATCGAGCCTGGACCAGACAATCCAGTGATCAACAGCATGAGTATCGATCTACACAATTGGGATACGATGACATGTGGCAATTAATTCAACGAGCCTGACAAACCGATCCCGTTAGTCGCCCCTTAAGGTAAGCATGGGTTTCTGAAGATCAATTTTAACCCGGATCTTCACCAAGGCCGCTTCGTGAAAAAGTATGTGCAAGCTTTTTCTGTAATAGTTTACCCTTTCTACATTCTGTCACAGAGTGTCGAAGCATCGACTATTGTGGCAGCCAACGGTGCTATACCTGCTCAGCGTGCCTTCCTTCAGATTCAAGATACTTTTATAGACACATCTCTTACGCCAACAAGTGCTATCGTAAGTACACCAACCGACAAGTAAGTACACTCAAGTATTTTGGTGATTGAAAAATTTGCATGTAGAAATAACATTGTTTTACGTACACTAATGGCGCACATGATTACACAGAATGGTTACATCCAAGAATAATAGACAAGCGATGGTAGATTACTACCAGTCACTCATGTAATGAGTAGGGTTCCCAGTGCCCATCCATTTAACGTTTTCCCTAAATTCAATATAAATTACTTGCGTGCTGTG
Organism: Haliotis rubra; assembly: GCF_003918875.1. Lineage (NCBI taxonomy): Eukaryota > Metazoa > Mollusca > Gastropoda > Lepetellida > Haliotidae > Haliotis > Haliotis rubra. The sequence continues at coordinate 83,960 of NW_025765307.1, forward strand.
ACAAACGATAATCTGTGTCATCATAATAAATATATTGTTAGAAATAATCTACAAGTATTTTCACGTTACTCGTTTAGGTTGCGAACAGTATAAAATGCTTAAAAGCAAAGTTGATACATGTGGTCAAAGTAAGTATAAATGGATAGAACCATGCCTGAACCTATGGTGTTGATCCATATTTAGAATATTGCACAAGGGAGTTCAGAGAGAGGTTTAAACAGTCAGTAGTCACCTCGTGTTTTCAAAGCATTGTCTGCAACCCTGATGATCATTTAACGTTGAAAAGGAGAGTTGCCCCATGTCACCACAGACGACTGGTGACAGATACGGGGCTGTTGCAGTCCAGGGTATTCAAATTTACATCGACGTTAACATTAAAAACCCCATTGTTGATAGTTATTATAGATACTACAGCTCAACTCGAGCAGGATCTGCTGTGACGCTACGTGCTGCAATGTTCCTCCAGTCCATTGTATGACAGACGTGATCTTCCCAGCAATCATTTCCTTCTTTTAGACAACATTCCACCACAGATTATTGCATCACCATATTCAGAGCGTTCGCCGTCAACGCCATTGGGATGTGACGTTCATCCCGACGTCATGCTTCCTGTCATTGGATTGGGTAACAAGAAGCATGACTCGTCAATGAAAAGGACCTATCAGACCTATAGTTGCAGTCCGCCGCAAATAGTGTCTGCAGAACTGGGGGCGTCTATATTGATCTATTCGTTCTAGTCCTCGCACGATAATGCGTAGACGTCGTTCAGCTGTCGTCACATACACGCCTATGTTGCTAGACCTGTGAAAGTTGCTATCTAAGTTCTGTGTCGGAGATGCATATGATTCCAATCAAGGAGTTGTCACATTTAAACTATTGACTTTCCGTTGCATGTGTTTGTGACCCATGGACAGGATAGGGTTATCCTTTCGCCAATCCTTGGCGTCATTACAATTTGACAGTGATTCTAAACACATTCTATTAATGCAATTTACGAGATTTTGTCACCTTTCAATGGTAAAGTGAAAGGGAATTTTCTTAATCATTGATGAAGCTCAGAAAGAATATGTTTCATTGCATTTGACTTCCAACTATCTCTGTCTATTCAGGATGCCAATTCATTGCAAACTGTCAAAGGATGGAGGAGTGTGGTTGCAATGACTGCCAGGTGTGCTCAAGATGTGAGGGCATTGTGATAGATACACCTGGGCACAGAGCATACGTCGCTTCAAATGACAGAAAACACTGTAGAAGTGAGTACGCTTAGAAAAAGCGAGCAATGTAAGGTCACTTATAGTATCAATCTGATGAGGAAATGGTAGACCCTATATTTGTAGAAGAGAGTATATGTACTGGTAATAAAAATTGTTTTGAGTGAGTGTGAGTGAGTGAAATTTAACGTCACCTCGACAATATTGCAGCCATATTCTTGAGTGAGTGAGTGAACATGGTCTTACGCTGCTTTTGCCCAACATTATGGTGAACAATACCCGAAATGGATCATGGTGAGTATGGTGCCCACAAAACTAGTCCTTTGACGCTATAAGTGAAATTATTTACCCCATGAGACTATCCCATCACCTCATAACTGATTACAAAGCAAGAGGAATACGATCAGGTAATCTGTCTTATCGAACTTCAGAGGCATGTTCATGGCGTCCTGACAGCACGTGGTGTTACCCGGGGACCTGCCAGGAGGAACTGGCCAGTAACTGCATCTGCTCTCCTGGATTCAGTGGTTCAAACTGTCAGAACAGTAAGTTTACTTCACCATTACAACACCTCTTACCTTCTTCCATTCATTATCCATACCTAAAGTACAAATTGCTGGTGTACTATATATAATGAGTAACTTCTTTTGGTAAAAATAGACAAACACAATCTTTCGTGGATTTTATCCCGTTTAGTAGATAACATAAGACTCTCAGTGATTGTGGCAACGTTAAAAACTGACACCACACATTTACATTTAACACTACCATAATTTGTCACCACTGATTTGACTGTGTCTTCACTATTCAACCCTTCAGTTGACACACCACCCGTAATATCGTGGAACAGAATTGTTGTGCACGGCCAAGGTAACGAAACGGCCGAGGCTCCAGTCGACCCGAATAACGCAGAGGCCCAGGAAGACTCGTGGACAAACCTGAAGAACATCCACAACATCAACTATGATTTTCACACAAGCTTCATCCCTTCTGGGCTGCAGCCCAGCAGGCATAACTTCATAGATGGTTACAAAGTCGGCATAAAACGGGGAAAAGTGACAATAACCATTTTCAAAGGTACACCTGAACTATTTAGAAATCAAGAAAAACTTCCGATTTTCAGGGGGAAAAGTCGGACGTGAGAATTAATTTAAAATAATATATATTTTGTATGTGCCACTTAACGTTAAAACCCATGTCCTTAAACCCAACTTCCTTCTATTCGATCAACACTGTCCTAAGACATGTTTCCTTTATCTGAAGCTCCCAGTGGTCCATTCATATTCGTTTCAAGGGCACTGTAAGTCCCCATTGTCCCTAGTATGGTGATCTACCTTCAGTTGTTGGCGATTACTGGCCCATTTTTACTTTGTATTGTCTAAAAATAGTTTTCTACTTTTAAAGTTGTATGCTAGCTAGTTTTAACTCATTTTGTGATAATCTAGTGGTTTTACTGTCCTTCGTTGACAGGGTTTTATATATTACCTGTATGTATTATAAATTTAGAACTAGTTTTAGTCACGATATGGCTGAAATATTGCCGATGTGACTTAAAATTTTAACTCACTCACTCACTCACTCGTTTCAAGGGGCAGTGAAGTAGCCTGGTGGTTAAAGCGTTGGTTCATCACACCGAAGACCCGGGTTTGATTCCCCACATGGATACAATGCATGAAGACCGTTTCCGTGATATTGCTGGAATATGGCCAATAGCGGCGTAAAACCTTACTCTCTATTCGTTTCAAAGCTGTTTTGCCCATCATGCCAAACTGAACCGTCTTCTCGGGATAGTCAGAACTGGTTTTATTACTGTGCTTGTACCTTCTATATTATATATGTTTGCTCCTCAAAGGGATGATGATCAGACAAAATGAAGGCATGGCATGATCACAAATCAAAATTTTGTAACAAGACCACAAAGAATATTAGCTGTGAACTGCACAGGGACTCGCATGGATTGGGTACTTACACTTTATTCTTTTCATTACAGGATTAATTACCTCTTTTTCAACGGTCATTAACTGTGAGAATGTTTCTGAGCTTGCCCCACATAGAGGTCTCTTCAAATGCTTTGGAGATGTCAATGTGACTTCATCGGAGCTGACAACAGGGAATGTGTAAGACATACTTACCTATTACAAATATTCTAGGCACATAAAGAAACTGTGCATACGAAAATTTTAAATCTAAATTTATCAAACCTGTGTAGACACATAAGGATTTAAACTCAGAGATTAGTGACATGTATCCAACATGCATGCACGTGCCACGTTCCGTAACGTCAGTGGGTTCGTCCTTGAGACGTGCAATACGTTGTTGCATGTGCATTCCGGGAAAGAGAATAAGAGCAAATGAATGCCACACAATACTGTCACTTTGAAAAGCTCAACCCCTGCCCTTGCGATCGTTCAAAAATGAAACGGCTATTGAAACGCATAGCATGCCAAGGCTCACGTCTGCACAACGTCATGAGGCCATTGGGATGGTCCGTCGGGGAATGTCTCAACGACAAGTAGCTGCACATTTCCACTCCCACCGGAACACCATTTCTGTACTCGTGAGACGCTACCAGAACACAAATGACGTCATCGATCGGCCACGTTCTGGACGTCCACGTGTAACAACGCCAAGACAGGACAGTTGGATAAGGGTGACCCATCTTCGCCACCGGTTTCAGACTGCAGTGATGACTGCCCGAACCATCTCAGGTACTTCGCCGTATCCACCCCAACACAGTTCGACAACGTTTACGTCATCACGGGGTCAGACCACGACGTCCCGCCATACGGCCTATCCTGACACAACGTCATCGACAAGCTCGCCGAATGTGGTGCCGAAATCATGTCCGCAGACCCTTGTTTTGGTGGTGAAATGTTGTTTTTACAGATGAGTCCAGGTTTAACATTTTCCATAGTGATGGATGTCAACGTGCCTATAGACGCGTGGGAGAACGTTATGAACAGGCCTGTGTCTTGGAGAGGAATCGCTTTGGTGGTGGTTCCGTGATGATTTGGGATGGAATAACAGCACGCCAAAGAACTCCTTTGGTGATTGTTCAGGGCAACTTAACTGGTGTGGGCTACAGGGATCAGATTCTTCGACCTGTGGCAATTCCTTTTCTGCAACGTCATGACCCTGGGTTAACATTCCAAAAGGACAATGCCCGCCCTCATACGGCAAGGGTTGCTATGGATTTCTTGCAACACCACAACGTTGACTTACTGCCTTGGCCTGCAAATTCACCGGATTTTCCCCGATAGAGCATGTTTGGGACGAGATGGATCGACGTCTACGACGTGTTCCTCATCCGCCAGATAACGCCCTTGACCTTGCAACAGAACTTGAGAGAATCTGGCGTGACATCCCACAAGCCTTCCTTGCACGTTTGATAGGCTCTATGCGTCGTCGATTCACTGCTGCTCTCAATGCCGATGGTGGACATACCCGTTATTGAGCTTGTGACATGGTCGTTTGACCTCTGTCCCGCTTGCGGACTCGTGACGTCATTGTGATTGATTCTTCAATTGAAATTCTCCCGACTTGTTATGGTCTCATGATCCCTCCATTAAAGTTTATATGTACCTTTGACATTGTTATCGTACATATCAACTGGGATAATATTTTGACAATGCACAGTTTCTTTATGTGGCTAGTATATATTGCTTTCGAATTCCACATTGTGTTTTGATTTCCGTAAACGCTTATCACATTTTCACAACGATGCATATACAATGTAAATTACTTTTGTGCTATGGCAGCTAATGGCTTACATTTATTTATTTATTTTTATTATAGGATATTTATATTGTGCACATATCCACGCAACTATAGTCTGTTTGCAGTGAAAACGTACTGATGAATTTCACTTTAAACAAAAGTAAATCAAATAAAGTGACATTAATATTGCGAATCGTCACAATTTTACCTTGCCAATTGAACATTTAATCTCAGAATTGTATTCATCTTAGGATAAAAGTTGTTTAACAAACGATCATACATTGAAATCGCTATTATTGGTTTGTATTACAAAGGGGTAAGAGCAGTAGTTGGAACAGTGAAACAAACGCACGTGCGGTTCGTGATGAGCGTTAACTTAGACCAACTCTACTTGTTCTCGGTGTTTCCTTTGATGTGCATACCCCCTTGTAATACAAACCAAAAATAGCGATTTGAAACTATGATAGTTTGTTAAACAACTTTTATCCTAAATTGAATAAAATTCTGAGATTTTAATGTTCATTTGGCAAGGGAAAATTATGAGGATTCGCAATCGTAATTCCACTTTATCCGATTTACTTTTTTGTTTAAATTGAAATTCATCGGTACGTTTTCACTGCAAACAGACTATAGTACATGCTCAAGGCGCTGGTATATTTTCCCTCGATCATTGGATGTCAATCTCAATGGCACATCGTATTATCAATCCCAACTCCCTGGGGAGCATACAACTGTTGCAGCCACAAGGCGCACTGAGCTATTGCTGCTTTCCCACCCTTATGAGGTACCCATTCAGAGCTGGTCGGACTGGGACACATAGTCACAGTATCTTGTCCAAGTTTACTGCACGTTGCTGTACCCACGTATTCATATGGCCACCATCTGGTCACATACCAACGGATTCGTGGGTTCTTTTAAGTGCACAGGGTTGTGTACTGTACACTAGGAGTTGTGACAACACTGAAAGAGTCTGCACACAAAGTTGACTCCAAGGCTTTACACCCGGTCACAGGTGGGCTCGATCCCGACACCTCAAACTCGCTGGAACACTAGCCTGGCACATTAAACAGCTTGCCCACCATGCAGCCCATTTCTCGAAAGAACTGGATTCTTATATCATTGTATTGATCGGTCAAGCACATTATTTGTTACAGAGTGCAGTTTCAGTTTGTCACCTCAAGCGGCGGGTTTGTGAAGGTCAAGAACATGGAAAACAACAAAGTGCAGACACACTACTATGCTGGTCAGTCGAAGACAGCAACAATGAGAATAGGTATCGACTATGTGAATCCATATCACTGCAATGCAACTTGGGAGTGTTCCGCTGATATGCTCATTGTTGGCAAGACAAGTAAACAGGTGAGAATATGGTTTGCATAGGTGACACAGCCATTTTGTTGCAAGACTTACATATGATATCAGTGTCTTTTAACTGCTTGTAGACACGTGAAGATCAGGGTTCGAATTGGTCTTCAGCAAGCAATGCTGGTCGTAACAATCGACTAAGGGGATCGGGTGGTTAGACTTGGTTGCCATGCCACCGTATCCCAATTGCGTAGATAGATGCTCATGATGGATTGTGGCCCAGACTGGCCCAGACTCGATTTTTTACAGACCGCCGCAAAAAAGCTTAAATACTGCTGAATGCAGCGTTAAACAACAAACAAGCAAGCAAAACTGTTTGCATGTTTTAAGCCTGATTCCAACAAACACACAATTTGTAGTTAAAAACAGTTTCAAAAGTCTGCAATGGTGAAGTGAGTGAGTAAAAATGTAAAGTCACATCGGCAATATTTAAGCCATATCGTGACTAAAACTAGTTCTAAATTCATAATACATACATATAATATATACTGAACATCATTGAAAACGCACCACCTGTATTAGTTTGGATTTCCAAGAGCATAAATTGGCAATCGGTGTAAATTTTACACACTTTTGTAGTCCAAGGATTGGTAAAGAAAAGAAACAAGAACCAATCCAGCAAAACAGTGAAGTTTTAATTCAGCTGACCATGAAAGAAAGATGGAGTCAAATTGGAAAGTCGGTAACGTGTATGCCCACCGTTAGCAGCAAAACAAGCTGTGCAACGTCTCCTCATTGAACTGAATAATGTTTTGGGCAATGCATTCCACTCTTGTTGCAAGGCATTCTCAAGTTCCCCAAGGTTGTTGATCTGTGGGCGACGTGAGAGGCGTTGGCCGATGCAATCCCACAACTGTTCATTGGGAGACAAATCTGGTGACAATGCAGGCCATGGAAGTACAGGAATGTTGTTGTTTGCTAGTAACTCTGTTGCAACACGTGCAGTGTGCGCTCGAGCATTGTCCTGCTGGAATGTGTGCATATCTTGATGTTGATTAAAGAAGGGAACGATGTTGTTCTGAAGAATGGTGTCACGGTAGTAAAGGACATTCACTCTACCAGAGCGGTTTTGTGATGATAACTGATCCCTCCCAACACCATAATGGCGTTGGCGGTCCCTGGTGGTTCCTGTTTGTTGGTACCTGTTGGCAAGTCTTATGATAGGGAATGATGGCAACCAAATCGTCTGGCAATAATCCTGCTTGATGTGCCAACCTGCAACATGCCCAACGCCCGTTCTCGTTCCTCTGGTGACAATCTTGGCATTGCAAAATAAACTTTACTTGCGGAGGTACAGCTAAAATGAGAACGGTTTTTTGCCGACGGTCATTTATACCCCTAATCAGCATGTTTTACTCAAGCAATTTGTGCTTTTTGTGTGTGTTGTGCATGAATTTTGTTGTTGTCATGTGATGTGTTCCATGATGTGTTCGGGCAATCCGTTCTTTACTGTACAACATTATTTATTGTCTTTTGTGTTATTAACAACATTTCCAACGTTCCTTTTCACTGTCCCATATTTCCAAATTTACAAGTGGTGCGTTTTCAATGATGTTCAGTATATACAAAACCCTGTCAACTAAGGGCAGTAACATTACTAGATTATCACGAAATGAGTTAAAACTAGCTAGTATATATCTCTAAAAGTAGAAAACTATTTTTGGACAATACAATGTAAAAATGGGCTAGTAATCGCCAACAACTGAAGGTAGATCACCATACTAGGGACCATGGGGACTGACAGTGCCTTTGCTACTTGCATGGACTCTAGCTGGATTTACACCATCCCTTCAGCCATTGGCGTTTATGCTAAGATTTAGCCATACATTAAAATGACAAAAATACTACTATTAAAGACCTGGTAGACTTAAATTTACTTGAAAGATTTTGGGACTTACGTACCCTCTCAGGAGGACAATATTTGCAATGGTGAAGTAACAAATGTAGTATCGCCTAGAAAGCATGCATTATGCAGTTTGTACAGTAGGTATATGTAGTTGGCATTAAATGATTCGGTATAAGCTGATGTGTTGTCTTCATTGTTTACAGCCATCATTTAACGTTCAGTGGAATGGATGGAGAGACGACACATCTGGCATACGATCATTTGAATTCCAAGTATTTGAAATGGAGTTTATCGTCAGTGAAGATGGTCTCAGGATAAAAAAATAGAAAACTCATACAAAGATTAAATTCCACTCAGGTGAGATACATGGTAATGAAATAATACATTCAGTTATCTATTTTTAATAGCCTAAGTCAATATCTTGGCAACACAGGCTTCTGATATCTTTGTGGAGAGTTGGTATAGTATATACGTTTTAGAATACGAAATTAAAATAATATTAAATTTTTAAGTGGTTAACATGATTTACATTACTTTTGGTGTCAGAACACTGGCAGACTGCACCTCAATGACAAGGGGATATTCTCCGTAGAAATTACTGCGATTGACAAAGCTGGAAACATTAAAAGTGCCAGACGAATCATGATCTATGATGGGGAATCCCAAGTAGAGACGACACCAAACACCGTGTTACGTGCGATGTCAGCTGCAGAGATATCTTCATGGGAGTGGCAGTGGACATCGGACTCGGTCACCATCGACTGGAACCATCGCTACATCAACATGCTACACCACAGAAACAAATGGTTGGAGAGGGTATTACCAGTTCCTAAAATTGATGAGGAGTATGATGACCAAGGGTACAGCCGTGGGGTGGATCAGATACCCAGTGTACAAGGTGGGAATTTCGAGATCGACATTTTCTCATTTCTCATTCTCTCTTGAGAATATCAAAGTCTGTACCACTAACATATGTTTGAGACAACGAACTAAAGTACACAGTAAATGGATTTATAGATTTCAGTTAATGATGTATACTTTCAACAGCTAAACGTCACCCTTATTTTCCATAAGTGTATTATTGTTGACATGTTTGAAATACGTCTGATGCCACAGCGATGAAACAGCTAATTCAACGATGTCATCTTCATAATAAATGTTGACTGAAGACAAAGCATAAATATGTTATTATTGTCTGGACAGCAAGAAGCAAAACTGTTAATGTTAACTATTTCCCTTCTCAGGCATTGTTGCCCTAAAATATGCTTACGAAGTGGACCACAAGGGGGGAACATCAATAGGAACAGTTCCAGGTGACTCCAACTTCAGCAGCCTCTACTTGAACCAGTCCCACACAATCTCGCCCACTCTGGTTGACGGGGATACTCTCCGCTACTGGATCAGGGCTTATGACATCCGGGAGGAGTATCTGGAGGAGACAGTGACCGTCCACATTGACACATCACCCCCTATCATTGAGAACCTGTGGCTGACTCGGGGGGACAGGCTCAATGTCAGTGTACACAACGTAGATGAATTTAACCAAATGGTGTAAGTAATGTTGACAGTCAACAGTGGGATACATGGGTATGCTTAGTGGGAATAGAATATCAGCCATCACATAGCAAATGCTGAGAGTATTTCAGAATTAATCAGTCTTGAATTTGTTGAACTGACATACAATGATCCTGACAATGCCTTATTTATACACTGTGGCTAACGGTTAACATTAAAAACGTCCCCAGCAAATATACCAGACTGTAGCATTAAGTTGTTTTTAAAGCTATCCTTTCCAGTCAACCGGCTGTTTATAAGACCGTTCAACGGACTATATAACCCTTTGTGTAATTTGCAGGATCGAATGGGTTAGTTATGATGACCACAGTGGTTTGGAGACAGTTACCTGGCGACTGTTTGATAATTACACAGGTGCGGATCTCGTCTATGGAGTGGAGCACATTTCTGTGCAGGGTGAGACACAGGTAAATACCTTGCACTCTGGTTTTCACAATAGTTTGTTATGATTAATATAAAATATCAACATAACCTTAATAAAATTCCCAACAAATCGTCTTCAGGACATGGTGGACTGTGAAAGTAAATACCAGACTGCACCCAGGGGCCCTAACTGTTACTGTACCCCTGGAGTTGGATGTTACCATAGACATTTCCAGGTCAAGCCTAGGATCGTATCAGCCAACCTATCAGAAGGAGGGATCTTCCATGACAAAGAAAAAGGGCTTCATGACTCGGATTACTATCTTGAAGTTACTGTGATGAATCATGCCAAACTCACAACAACTCTAGATTTTAAGGTTTGTAAAACATGTTTGTTAACATGCAATTGCACGTATTTAGCACCTGTTTAGTTACGTTGTGTCATGCTATTCATCTGTGATATTTGATTAGGTGACCATTGACTCCAGTCCACCGCACACTGGTTCTGTTCACGACGGTCAAAGTGGCCACTCCGAAATTGACTACCAAGACAGTAAGCAGCTCCATGCCCACTGGGAGGGATTCTTTGACAGAGAAAGTGGAGTCAAGTTTTATCAGTACGGATATGCTGATCATTGTCTTGAGATAAGGGATTTCGGCCTCAACTCATCCAATGTAAGTATGAACGAAATTGTTTATCTCATTGGAAACATACAACGGAAGCACTTTTGTAATAGACATCAATTTCACAAAATAACAATATTGTTTCCATGGAATAATCTCCGTCAACAGGTTGCTGAGTATTGTGTAAAACCTGACTGTTCACTCATTACACACAGGTGACCGAGACGTCCTCAACCCACGCTTCCTGGACAGCCCCTTCTGAAAGCAAGTTCTATATCACAGTAGTCGCCTTCAACCGAGCTCTGGACTCATCCCTTCCAGTGTGTTCTGATGGAGTAACCGTGGATCAGACACCACCGTCTCTTGCCCAGATTGCTGTCCTCAACTCCCGCACTACTGAAGGTCTAGTGACGAATGGCGAGGAAGTGTGGCTCGTCACTGCAGACAGGAGGAGGAGTCAGATTGAAAAGCCGGATAGTGGTTGCAGGTATAGTATTACAAACTTCAACCTCAAACACCCGTAAAGGTCCGGGTTAGAATATATATTGGTCTTCAGTAACCCATGCTTGTAGTAAGAGGCGACTAACGGGATCAGGTGGTGAGGCTCGCTGACGTGGTTGACACATGTCATCAGGTTCCCAATTGCGTAGATCGATGCTCATGTTGTTGATCACAGGATTGTCTGGTACAGACTCGATTATTTACAGACCGCCGCCATATGGCTGGAATATTGCTGAGTGCGGCGTAAAACTAAATTCACTCACTCAAACTCAAAACTATTTACGAGGAAAGGTCTGGTGACGAATGACGAGGAAGTGTGGCTCGTTACTGAAGACAGGAGGAGGAGTCGGATTGAAAACCCTGATAGTGGTTGCAGGTATATATTATCAGAAACTTCAGCCTTAAAACAATTTACAAGGAAAGATGTAAAAAATATATGTTTGAAAACGTTTGAACATAATTATACTTATTATGGACATTTAGGTAGTCTACGTTGAACGTTAGATTGCACCTCCTCAATCTAGAAGTCATTGGTTGCAGAATGCGGGCAGCAGTGACAAGCAATCACAGCTTATCTCTACTTCCCCTTCATACACGTCAGAATGGTTCAACTGTTACCCACAAAGCGTCATCCTGCAGTCAACACCAAGCCTTCATGCTCAGCTCCGTCAGTCAGTTTTATATGTCACAGAAACATCACGTGAGTTCTAATCTAAAATGACAGATTCACCGTACAGTCAAGTAGTTTCAATATTCAATTCATATATAATCGGTGTTCCTATTACTCTGCGTGATTTCGCCTCCAGCTCTATGTCAACTGGACTAGCAGTGACGCTGAGAGTGGTATCTACGACTATCACCTGGGACTTATGTCTGATGCATCTCGTGAAGCAGCTCCAGACATCCTTCCCTACACATCCACGCACCATCATCCTCACTATGAAGGATACCACCCGCATCTCAGTGAAGGGCAGCGGGTGTATGTTGCAGTAAAGTCTATAAATAAAGCTGCATTACATGTCACGGAGGTACGTCAGACACACGCTTACACGTGATATTTCTACAAAATGATGCTTTCTAACACCCCCATTCCGCAGACCATCGGTACATCACCTGAAGCTCATATGATCCCAATTTTGCGAACATTTCAGCGTTCCGATGAGTTCCGATGAAAATCCACCCGACATCCTTTTTGGGGTGTCCCTTTTTCGCGTAAAATCCGAAAGAGATCCAGCATTGATCGGGTTAATCGGATGAAAGACTGGTAGCGTCCTGATGTCTGTCCGCCATAATCATCAGCGGCGTCCGACTGATTCTTCAATTTCTTGAGAGTTACGCCAGAATCCTTTGACTACTCCAGAGACTCGTACCAAGACTCACGCAGGGTCATACCAATGCCAGGAGAGCCTGTTAGACTGCACCCTAAGGCACCTTGCAGCTGGCGATCGGTACCCATCACTGTCATACAGCTTCAGGGTTGCTCGAGAAGTTTATCCCTGAAATCTGCCAAGCCATATTGGATGAGTATGCTGATGAAGAGATCCAGTGTCTCACCACTGAACAAGAATGGCATGCAATTGCTGAAGAATACGAGAGGTGTTGGAACGTTCCACATGTAATGGGGGCACTTGATGGCAAGCACTCAGGAAACTGAAGAATTCAGGGAGTCTCTACACATTTCTTCTCAGTGGTACTCATGGTACTTGTTGATGTGTTGACATGTGGATAGACACCAGTGGTCAAGGACACATGTCTGATGCAGATATACAAAGCATCTGAGCTCAAAGAGACAGTGGAGAGAGGTCAAATAAGATTCCCCACCTGAGCCAATGACCAGTGACAACCAGAACATGCCATACTTCATGATTCATTGGGGATGAAGCCTTTGCTTTGCGAACCCACATGATGAAGCCCTACTCGGGAAGGAACGTGACTCTTATTCAGAGCGATATATAACTATCGCATTAGTAGAGCCCGGAGAGTCGTGGAGAAAACTGTCGGAATACTGGCAGCCAGATTCCAGTGTCTTCAAGGAACATTACAACAACAACCTGATGTTGTGCGTAACATCATAGAAACCTGTGACAGCCTCCACAACCTGATCTGAATACGGCACCCAGCCATGCACCATGGTCAGATGGATACAGAGGATGCCAACCACAACATCATACCGGGAGAATGGGAGGTCGTTTCTTTGCCTTCTGTCCTCGAACATTTCTGTTCTTTCTTGGACCCATCTTCAGGATCTTGGTGCTGTAGTGTCCGATGAAACTCTGCGGAGTGAGTGTCGCCTGACCCTCCTATTGTAGTCCGATGGACGTCAGATGTCACCGCTTGCTATGCGATATGTGTCGGATGGCAGTTGAGTTAGTGAGCAATTACCTCCGATGTCACACCGGATAGTAATCGGACGGTGTTAAATATCATGTTACCCTCCGGGGAGAATCGAATTGGTGATGGGCGACTATCAGGCGCGTCAGGCACACCGCAGACTGCAATCAAATGAGCGTCAGATGACTGTTAATCATCGGATACTTATCAGATTGACGTCAGACGTCGGCTGGACACGTCCGGTAGTTACACAACACGAATCTGACACACATCGGACTGATTCGACATTCATCCGACTCTGACTCGATTTGCGACCGGAAATAGCGTCCGATGGCGAACTAAGCTCTGAGCTTAGTTCCTTCATCGGACGATTTTGTCGCATCGGATCACGCCCGACACGTCGGACACTGATCTGATAGTCGACAAACACAAATCGGATTCCTCGGTGGGTTACGGGAAGGGAAAACTTTGGTTCCGATGAGTCCGAAATCTCTGTGGAATGGGGGTGTAAATAGAAAGAAAAATAACCCGACTAGTGACAATCTCATTAGACATTTATATGCATGTACAAGTCTGATATAAATCAACGTAGGTTTGCTCATTAAAACGGAAATGGAGGTACAAAAATAAACAATGTCACATGGAGTCAGAACAAGATTTTTTTAAGTTTGAGTGACTAAAATTCATTTCATGCTGTTTTTCACACAAGGCAGCTGATAATCTGTACTCTTTTCATTGTGCAGGTCTTGGGTCCTATAACAGTGTACACACAGGCGGCAGTGTTCACACCACCAATCACTGTTGGCTTACACGACAACCACCTTGTCGCCACGTGGACAGCTGGTTCATTCACAGATATCAAGCAAGACTATCTGACCTTCGAATTTGCTGTTGGTGCGTATCTGTTGAACGGAGCTCGAGCTGTCAGAAATTATAGTATGTTATTTCTACCTATCAAAACAGTTTTAGGCCACAAAACAATTCAAACATACGTTTATAGAAAGAATGGTCCATGTCCTAATCCTGAATCATCGTCTGATGAGTATGTAGACACCAATAATACAATCTGTAAACATTGGGATTTTTCATTTGACATTTAATTCTAAACTACAGGATTATAACTAAACTCAGAAAAATAACTTATTTAAGTGAAATTTAGAAGCTGATATGATGAAGAGGAACACCTTTTATGGATAGACAACTTCTATGTTGTAATAATTTGCTTGATAATAGTATTAGCGTCTACACATTGCAATAAACAAGTTATTTATTCATAACAGGTGTTCCTCTTTAGAAAAGTGTTTTAACACTTGTTGCAATATATGTTGTCTTCAGGTTCCTCCCCGGGTGGCTCCGAGATCCTCCCCTCCCTCCCTCTCCTGTCTGGCGGAGGGTGTACTGTCACCAGATCGCCATCGTGTACAGCTGTCGCCACCGGCGACCTCCACTGGGATCTGCATCATGCACAAACCTACTATGTATCGGTGAAAGTGTTCAACATTGTTGGACTGTGGACAATTGGTGTGTCGGAGCCTTATGTCCATGATGTCCGACTACCGTCTCGGGGAGTGGTTTTTGATATCTGTCCACAGAAAGAACAAGAACTTTTTGACATCACGGTAAATCAACCTGTGTCATATAGGTTGAATATCTGCATTTAGTATGCTATATTTTTATAAGAAAATATATATATTTCATTTTGAAACCACATCAAAATATTCAATAGTTGTTTTTAATGTTTTGGGGATCTTGTCTCTTTTCAGGACTTCGTGGATTCCGATCTCCAGTTATCCACCACCACACTTGAAGCATTATGGTTTGGGTTTGACGTTGGTCGGTCTGGGGTCAAGTACCGCGTCTGTATTGGGACAACTCCTGGAATGCAAAACGTCCGAGCTTATGAAGATGTTGAAGAATCCATGTCACACAAGTTTAAGAACTTGATACTTAATGTGAACACTGTAAGTGAACATGGATAGACCTGTCATTGGATATCAAATATGTTCAGGTTACACGTTTCACCATTTAATAGACAACATTGGATAACCTTTACTTGCAAAATTATAATGAATTTCAATAGTGGAAAAGTATAATACTTTATGGATAAGAACTTATCTATTTCTTTTTTTCTTGTTCTTTCTAGTTGTTCTCCATAAAGTATTATACTTTTCGAGTATCCATCAACTTCTAAAATGCCAATCAAACAGAATTTCAATAGTGGTTTAATCTGCCTTTCTTTTCATGAGCAAGTATGCAACCTTTTACTTGTTGCCCATCTTCTATCACAGGTGTACTATGTGACAGTAAAGGCATGGACACCTGCTGGAGAAGTCAGTCAGTCAACGGATGGGGTCAGGATCATCAGATACAATGAAGATGTAGGTGGCAGTGTCACAGTGAGAGATGGAGACACATGTTCAAATGGTAGGATGGCATAGTGTATAAAAGTTTGTTTATCTCAACATATTTGGACCTGACTATTGTTTCTCATTAATGTAAATCACTCATTCTCAACATGCACATTTACTCCATATAATTGCAAGTGCAAAAATATTGAACTTCTTCACAAACGTTAGTTTGGAAATAAAGATACATTCTGTGTTAATTTACCATTACCATTTCCTTAATACAAAAAAAATACGATATTTTTAACATCCCATTTTAGTTGCAAGTTGCATGTCGCCAGCGACGGTGTATGTATTTGTTGCATCAAAAATAACACTCGTGATAGTGAATGTATCAAGTTTCATGCATCATGTGGAAGATAGCATGTTGAATTTTCATGTGAGGTAGTCATTTAACCTAATATTTTAAGGTATAAGTCAAATTTTAATGACATTCCACTGTCGCCAATTCTTTTGCATTTTACGTTATGCTCCAAAAGAAAGAAAACAACGTCAAAAGAGAAAAAAATACATCCAGTAACTTTAAGAAAGTAATCGCTCATGCTTTATTGAAGACACTGAAGATCAAATCCATTTGTTGTAATAACTTCTTAAATTATAAATATCTTAGGAAGATACAATGTACATGTATATACAGTATAGATACGGGTGTATTTTATGTTACGACGTTATAAGACCTTATACATAACCTAAGCACATCTATATGATCATCTGGTAAGGAGTATGCAACCTAGTTCCTTTTCCCGTCTCCTATATTAGTACTATATCATTTGTTTAACTTGCGTGGCTCATAATAATGACTGATGTATTTTACGTTACGTATTCTACGTAACGGTATTTTACGTTACAGTTCCATATATGGCTATTTAACATCACATAATGTGCATACGCCACTAACAAATTAGTGCATGCTGCTCATGATCTGAAGCTCTGACGGATTAAATCATCGGTATGTAATTACTGAACTTTCAACCTTATGATTCTTGTATTTGTGTACAAGTCAAACTGTTAAACGTTTATCATTGCGTGTTATGAAGATATTCTAATAAGGTGTATCGTGTATAATCATGCTTGGTAATGCAAAACATACTGAAATTGCCGCATTCGTAACGTAAAATACAGTTGCTGTGACGTAAAATACAATTAGATTATACTGGCGTTAAATGAACATAAGTGCCTATATAACCCAACGTTTTTTGTTAAACGTTTGTTAAAGATATGTAATTAATTTATTTCTATTTGCAGTGTTCTGAAAATGTGAAAAAACCGCAGCCGTTATGTTTGACAGTATTATACGTTACAGTTGTATTATATGTTTATTACCTTACAGTGATACATTTGATAACCACTATGGGGCAGATGAACATATTTCCAGGTCGCATAACTTCTTGACGTTGTCTATAAATATAGAAATGCCAGTGTACGGCATTCAATATTACTTTAGATGAACTAGAGAACCTATTTGGAAATTCTTGTTTCACCAGTTGTCAATATAACGGTCAAATTCTGTAAAGCATCTCTTTACTCTTTTGATTTATTTGTGTTGAAATTGACCTTAGTTTTGTTAAATGTTTTTATAAAACAATTAAAACAGGTTGTACTATAGTTTTACATATATCAAACATTAAATTATTTTGCGTAACGTAAAATACACTAGTAAATAGAAAATACACCCACTGCTACTAAATGCCGTTTATTGACAAACCATAAGACACTGTATACTATCAATCTGTATATAGGTCAAGGAAATAATACTTGTCGTTGTCATATCAAAGAAATTGTGTTCAGATAAGAAAAATCCGATTTCCATGATCACAAATGCACGCTGACTGAAAATGAGTGAAATGCTTTAAATAGTGAGAATACAGATGTAATGCTATTTTCCATGCAGGACTTCACAATCAGACAACAAGCAAGACTAGCACACGAGATGCACCTGTAAGTATACCATACTTCCTATGCTCTAGACCCGTGAAGATCCGGGTTATAATATTAATCTCCAGTAGCCCATGCTTGTCGAAAGAGGCGACTAACAGGATTGGGTGGTCAGGCTCGCTAACTTGGTTGACACATGTCATCGTTTCCCAATTGCGCAGATCGATGCTCATGCTGTTGATCACTGGATTGTGTGGTCCAGACACGATGATTTACAAACCGTAGCCATATAGCTGGAATATTGCTTAGTGCGGCGTAAAACTAAACTCACCCACTCACTCACTCCTACTCTCTAACGGCGTGTCCCGAGAACTCATGCCTCGTAAAGATTCATTTCTCGTACATTCATGTTTATTTTTGGATTTTGTATCTTGCACTCTGTCATCAGTGTGTTCCTGATCTGATCTACCAAGCGTCCACATCCATGTATGCAGCCTACTGGGAAGTGACTGGTTTCAACATTTCTTACACTGATGTCCAGATATCTATTGAAAGAAAATTCCACGGGTCAGGTATATAATCTTATCATCACCTTTTTACAGACCATAAAACACTTTTGTTGTAACTGATCTTTTACTTTGATAGGCCCCATCTGATAGCGGATAAACGGCTGGCATAGTTTATTATACCTATTGATGTAGGATAAAAGCTATTCCTGTTCAGATAAACTGAGAACACTGAAAAAGCATCTAACTTAGTACAATAGAATCTCTCAATTAAGGGCGTCATTTTGGAATGCAAATCAGATGTCCAAACAAATGTAGTAATGGAATACATTTTAACAGTTTAAAAACTATTACAATGTAATTTAACACACACACACACACACACACACACACACACACACACACACACACACTATAGCTATCCTCAGCAAATTAGTGCGGATTGTTACCGTAGTTTTCACTAACTGTGTGGTAGTAATCAAAATATAATAAAGTTTCTTTTGTGTTTTGGAGAATTTGGAATATTGAAATATCTCTCTTTGAAATAACCTTTCTAACATCTTTACACAAAAACATGAGTGCTGGGTCTTGCCCTTGAAACTCTGCCAAAAGTTTCATAACCCGAACAGGTTCGTCAGCAGACAAATTGACCAATTATTGAGAACTGTCCTTTGAAAAGTACAGGTCAACATAATTATTCATTAAAGTGAATGTCAAATCACCATTGAAGTCATTCTCAGATGAAATTTGCTTAGCTGTAGCACAAGAACACCTGGAGAAAATACACCTAGATTGTATTTTTAACATTTTCCATACTTTCATGAGTGTTGTGCTCGTGCCAAAAAGATATGATAAGTCAAACATATTCCCTTTCGAAATCCTACACCTCCAACAGGGCGAGTTTCTACAACCAAAACCTTAACGAACACAGACACCAAAGTTTTAATATTCACAAAATGATGGCGTTTAACTGCTGCTTCCTCCGAGAGCGGAAAAATACCATCCCCATTCGGACAAGGAGACACGTATCCTGAACTTAAGTGCAACCTGACCTATAGTCAGCAAGCGCGGAACCAGACATAGAAATGTTACAATGAGCAATATGAGGTGATGAGGTATCATATTCTGAATCCGATGAACTCATGCCTGAAAACCCCGACTGCCTTCATTCAGCCTTTTGGGTCGGTGAATAATCATTCGCTAAAGTAGCAGTATAGTAACTGATTGACTTCCTGTTCATCAAAGATTTTGCCCGAATGTGTTCTGACACACAGTGTTTGAATTCCTCTAGCAAAACCAACTGCTTCAAACTATCAAAAGTGCCACGTCGTCTTCAGATGTACACTCTCCATCACGTACACTTTCAGTTACCCATTCATAAGGCTTTAAAATGGCAGCCTTGAGAACTTGATAATTAAAACTCCGTCAAAACTCCTTCATTCTGAAAATCCTGAGCGTTACCCCAAAGTATACTTTACATCAACATAGTCCAATAACTGTGGGGCAGTTTAAACTGTTAACTTCATTAAAATGTATGAGCGACATATCACATGCACAGAAAATAGGAGCGGGTTTGGAACGATCAAACGATTAAACACCTGTTGAGGTACTGATCATGAGAAAGAGTTTGCATAGCCAATTATTCTCTTTCAAATTCTATTTTTAAAAGATAAAACAATCACATATAAAGTGCCATAAGCCAATATGTCTTCTTCAACCAGGTAAGTGGTAACGCTATCCTGACATCGGTATTTAGTATGCCTGATTCGATGAGAAAAGTGTAAAATTTGGCAAGTTCATGCTTTTTAGCTTGGACCTTATAACTGTATATCATCATTGATGGATAGAAGACCCCAATAAACACCAAAGCTATTGTTGACTAAACACATGTTAGACAAAAAGATGTTCATCCAATTATTTGGACAATTAGGTTTGTGATATATTAAATTTCTATTCAGGACGAGTCCCAAATTTCTGTTCTGTGATGTTTCTAACTGAAAGTAGAAATAGCAATAAAAACAGTGATAATAATGTTCTTCAAGCAGCAATACTGGACAAATTTCCAAAAGAGGCTAATGTTGCATATCCAGGGTGACTACCACTATTTCTGGTGTAATCTACAGATAGCAACTGCTTACATCAGATCGTAATGCATTTCCAAGAACTAATTGTTGTTAAAAGACGCTGTGGACGTCTATGAATCAATATGAAACGTCTATGAAACAGGAACAATGTTACATAAAGACACTGTTGGACAATAACATTACACTGCAAAATATTACAAAAACTATCTGATTAGTTTCAAAGGTCATTGTAAAAATATTTGGAATCATAAATAATGATAGAAAGGCAGATACTGAATTCGAATTAACAGGAGATTTAGGATTGCTACACTAGTTCATTACTAATCACCTTTCACATGTTTGAATGCACTGGCTATTAGGGTGGACTACTAGTAAATATATATTCACGATATAAGTGATAAATATATCATGGTAATGTGTTCAAAGATAACATGAAGAAAATCTACATATCTTGCACATTTCATGCAATCTTACATTAAAACAAATGCCTAAGATACTTACAATCTATCACCAGATGATCTGTGGCAAACTGTAGATGTGTACACAAGTCTAGGAGTCGCTGACAATGCAGTGTTAAGTGGACTTTCCCTGGACCCTGGACACACCTACAGGGCTGCCGTCATGTTTTGTGTCGTGAGAGTCTGCACCAGGCCCGTGCACAGCAATGGAGTGACTGTAGTTCCCCATCCCCCTGTAGCTGGGGGCATCAACATTACATATTCCGAGACAGAGATCTCGTCACAAGTGAGCACAATGGTAGCCAGTCATGTTATGAGGGAATGTCCAGAATTACCGTTTCAGCTATGAGAAATATACAATGTCATGAAAGACGTTAGCTCTTCCATATACTCCATACAGTGTTGACATACTGGCCTAAGGTCTAACATTGAGACATCATTACTTACAGTCGCACTCATGCAATAGGCCATCATGTCCATATTATAGTGTTTCAACAAATTGATGATACATTATACAGGAATCACCTTCAGTTGTTCTTTTTTTTCATCGGTTATTGTATGATGGAACAATAAACACAAGTTGCACTTTCCTTTATTCTTTGCATAGCTGGAGGTTGCAATGGATCGTTTCCGCGATCGCGACATACCTGCTACGTCTGAGTCGTATGCTGTGATTGAAAGGTATGAGTGGAGTTTGATCGATCCTGGACTCCTCACCGAGTGGGCACCTGTGGCCAATCTGACTGATCAGGAAAGTCAGGTAACTTAAGAAATAAGAAAAGGAATACGAGAAAACTACCGATCCCATTTATAAAACACCGTTTTGATTTCAACATGACACGATTCGTGATAATCACATATATTTTTTGGTCTGGCAACTGGTCAGGTTTTATTCAAGATCAGCTTCTCCAGACCGCTAGATTTCAGCAAGTGCCGCCGGCTAGCCGTCAGAGGGTACAACAAAGTAGGGCTCACTACCGTAGTGTCTGCTGATGTCAGAAACTGCTCTGCCTTTGATGAAATTATGGTGAAGCCTTTGCTCGTCATTGACGCCACAGGTTAGAAATTTGCAATAACGGTATAACATTCAATCATTGGATATGATAATTTTACATATGACTCAGTAGGATGTTTTTGGCAACATTATATAGTAAATACTATACTGAATGGATACAAGTCAGAAGGTGCTGGATCACTGGTTCGATATTGTAAACATATAACTGCACACATACATGCTAACATGCATGCCATTTATTCCCTGGCAGGATCAAAGATTGCAGAAGGCATTGGGAACGACATCATCTTAGAACAAAATGCCCTCTGGCCCATGCTGGATGTCGACTATACTCCCTACAAAAACATCCTGTCAGCTGTGTGGCCAAGTCTACGTCACAGGAAGTACAAATGGGCGGTGGTAGCTGGTAATAAGCTGGATCCTACATCTCACTTCAAGCGGCAGAGTCTAATGACTGTCTCTGACCCATGTGCCTTGGCCGATGTCATCAAGTGTGGAGAAACAGGTGAAGCTGCGATGAGCACAGATTATATGTCGGTGGCCTCACAATCATTTGTATGTAGTTCTTTGTTGATAAATTAGTTGAATTTAAACGAATATACTCCTGTTATCAGTTCGAATTTATAACATTAAAACATGTTACTAGTTTTTCACCATGTTCTAGGTGCTTTCTACAAGACCATTTGCTACGTAAATTAAACAATCATAAAAACACATCTTCATAAAGTTTTGCTGTGTGTCTTATGTTGTAAAAATTGACGACAATGGGAGTATTTACATTGTGTGTTTTGTTCGTTGTCTAGGGAAGGAATATGTCAACGTACACTTTGACCGGAAGGAAGAACTTCCCCATGGGGACAGGTTCTACGTCTGCATTCATGCTGATGAGATGGAAGTGACGTATGAGAAGTGGCCAACTGTCTTGGAAGAGGTGAATGCTTGCAGTGACGGTATCACTGTTGACCTCACTCCACCATCTGAAAGCTCGATCACCATCCACGGGCTAATAGAAAACGTATATCAAGTATGTCAAATATTAATCACTTCATTGCCTGTTGTATTTTATGTCTTTGTGTTGTAACAAAAATATATTCCCTTGGTTTCAAGGTATCAAGTGACACACAAATTTCATACGTGTTTGGGACAGGCGCCAGTAGTGGTTCTGCATACACTCTCGTATTTGCGAAAACCTGGTATTGTAACTACTGGATTCTGTTTTGTTAACTCAAGGTTATGACACAGTGGGAATCGAACAATGACTTTGTCTTTTAGTGGAGCTTTTTCATGTATATGAAAAGTGAGTGAGTGAGTGAGATTTTAAGTCACATCGGCAGCATTTCAGCCATATCGTGACTATATCAAGTTATATATTAATAATAATTACAGGTAAAGTATAATAACTTGTCCATGAAGGACAGTAAAACAACTAGACTATCACAGATATAAATTTAAAACAAGTAATTAAATCTAAAATATATTAACTATAGATGACAATGCAATATG
Source organism: Haliotis rubra (assembly GCF_003918875.1). Lineage (NCBI taxonomy): Eukaryota > Metazoa > Mollusca > Gastropoda > Lepetellida > Haliotidae > Haliotis > Haliotis rubra. Next base: position 107,339 of record NW_025765307.1, read on the forward strand.
AAAACAGGCTATAGACTGCCAACAACAGGTAGATCGCCATACTAGGGACCATGGAGATTTACGGTACATTAGCTTCCTGCATGGACCCTAGATGGGTTTACACCATCCCTTCAGATGTTAGTAATTTTTGACAACAGCAATAAATTAAAATAGCATATACGCTGCAGTTAAAAAAACAAGTAGAACGTTTAAGTTTACTATAGTTGTTTTGGGTCTTACGTACCCTCTCTCTCTCTATGAAAAGTATTTCATCACTTATGTTCAGTTTAGTAACATATAGATTGATTCGGTAGAAGTCAAATGAAGACGACTCTGTGTTGGTGTGTGCATGTGTGCGTGTGTGTGACGGGGGTGCGAGGGTATTTTCCACCTATACTTTGGATACTTTTGACCTTCTACGCTGAAAGAGACATAATCCTAGCACTTCTGGTCGCATTTATACAGACTTAGCGGGTATTTTTTGTTGTTCTTATGTAGTTAACACCTGAAATAGTAATGGTCGATCAACTATGAAACTAGCAATATTATTGCAGATCAGCACATCTGAGGTGGTTCTTGACTGGTCTGGTTTTGTTGATGTGGAGACGGAAGGATTGACTTCACATGCGAGCGCCATCACCGTCTATCAAGTTGCCTTAGGTAGGATAATATTGTACACTTAGATGTATGACACATAATTTGTGTAGATGTTCTTTTCTGATGTTAAATGTTCTGAGAGGGAGCTGAGGAACATGGACTTTGTATAACTATTGAAAAATCAGCAGATTAGTATGTAATGTATATTACTGTCTGGACTGTTGAACTGACAAATGGATTCATGCGACAGGGACTATGCCAGAAGGGGAAGACATCATAGCGTTCACAAGCGTTGGACACGTCCACCACACCACGCTGTCAGGTCTTCAACTACAGGAGGGACACGTCGTCTATGCTACTGTCAGAGGTACATGGTCTAGGACAAGTGTTTCAGTTGATCTAAAATATAAATATATCAGGTATGCCATTTGCAAGATCCAAATGTACCACTTTTGTAACAGACCAAATTATGCTACAGTTCACATCATGATATGTGTTCATTTGAGTTTTTGACACCAGTAGACTGATTTTAAGTTTGATTATATGTTTACAGCTTCCGACTTTGTCCACCACCACACAACATTAACATCAACAAGATTTATCATAGATTCTACTCCACCCTATCACACAAGAAAAAACATACAAATTGAAGAAAGGTACCTCACATCGCCCGTACTCCCTGTGTGGTATGTATCGTATATGTTTGAATTTGTTAAAAGCAGATAAGTTTCTTCCTTATTGAATGATTCAAAGAAACAAAAAGCTTAATTATTCTTTAGAGAACTTATCAATCTGTGTACAAACAGATCTTTCACATTCTTCTTCAAATTTCTCGCTGACAGCAGTGTATCACTGATATCCAGCCACAATATTATCATAAAGATAATCACACACTTTCAATTCCAGCCTGCGCCCCTACTCTGGATATTGATAGTAGTCAACAATAGCATGATAATGAGTGACGTGTTTTTGCTGTGTTGCATTATTTCAGCTGGGAGGGAGTGTTTGTGGACGAAGAGAGCGGAGTCAAACATTTTGATGTTTATGTTGGAAGTAGACCAGGGCACCAGGACATCCTGGTATTGGGAAGAGTACAGGAACAATGTACAGAACTTGACCTTTCCCAAACAATGAAAGATGGTCACAGTGTGTATATTACTGTGAAGGTGAATGTTATTTTGTCATAAAACTTTCGAAAACTTTGGCTAACTCAGTATTATTTAAGAATTAGGAGTTTTGATAAAACGATTAAATGAGTTATCAAAGAACATGGTCATTAATCGTCAAAGAAAACTTGTTTTTGGTGTCGCATGAAAGCATTACATGGATGTCAGTCCATTGCAAGTCCTTCATTTATGAGTGTATGGACAGTTCATGTATGTATTTCCCTCCGCTTTGTAGGCTTACAATAGAGTGGGCCTCACAACAGTCATCACGTCACATGCCCTGGAAGTGGATACAACGCCCCCTTCTGTCGGTCACGTGTTTGATGGAAGATCATCAGCTAGTTCAGCAGAGGTGAAGGATGAAGATTACATCACCAGGATGGAGGACATGGGAGCCCATTGGGAGGGGTTTTCTGATCCCCACTCTACCGTTTCTCACTTCTTGGTCAAGGTTGGGACCTGCTCTGGATGTGAGGACACAATAGCGGAATTTGATACAGGTGTAAGCACAGGTGGGTTAGATTGGGTACCACTGATCATGTACTACAAATTCAAGAAAGAGAGAACAACAGGCAATGACCTACTACGTCTTGGCCATAACGAAAATAGACATTGGTCGTCACCAATCTTCTACCCAGAGTTCCATGCGGCCAGCCAGCATAGTACCTCTGCCACAGGCCAGAAAAATGTGACGATAATGTACATATTTCTGAACTCTTTTATTTTTGACGAGTCTACACATCTAACTAAACATCTTTAATAGAATGGTTTAGTTTCACTGAGAAAATATCCTAAAACATGTAACACTATTTCGATTTGCGTAGTGATCTTTTGTTTACATAGGTTGTACGGCTCCACGTGCTGTCATCGAAGCCGACGGAGAGCAAACGATGCAGCCAGTTTGATATCTAAATATGTACTGTCATAGACCTAATTGTCACAGTTGTGGAAGAATATATATGTAACAATGTAAAACATTATGAAGAGGGCACCGAAAAGCTTTCGTGAGTCCAGTCTCTTCTTATTATGAATATGCGCGTTTGATTACAAACAAGAGAAAATTCCGGTCAGTGATATGCAAATTAGCCTGTGGCAGTGATGTTATGTTAAGTCATCGCTGTGCCGGAGTGTGTGGTCGTCACATGTCAGGAATAAGTGTTTATCATTTAACTGTGGGTCAGTGCTATTAAGGTAGATTAGGTCTGAATATATTGTCACTTAAATCAATGTTGTTATACCTTCTGAAATCCAGACGAGCGCTACACGATATATACACTGATACATTATGGCGTCTTTGTGAAAACTTTCGTATTCTTGGATGCTAGCTGCATATTTATTGAACTGCTGAGAGTCAACAATTCAAGTCTCTCTCAACATTTTGCGACTGACCACGATTGGTGTTTAACCCGAATGAAAGGACTACAATTGCAATTACAATTCGAAGACTGGTGCACCTGAGCATGCATAAATCACTTGTGCTGGTGCTCAGGGTAAATCCTCCATCCAAAATAAAGTTATTGAAATCTTGTAAACTGTTGCACAACTTGTTTTCAATATACCACACTGAAACGCCTCCATGCTCTCGTTCCACTACCCGAAAGAAGACTAAGCTATTATAGGTAACGGCTATTCGGCTATTACCGTTCGGCTAAACCACAAGCTAAAGGACCGCAAAATTAAAAACAGAATAGCATTTTCTCCTAACTGATATAGCAAATTTAACAACTGTAAGCTTTTTTTTCAGATGTAGTCTTCCATCACATTTTGTTCGCTGAAGGTGTCAGGTATTACGTGACAGTGACAGCTTGTAACATGGCGGGACTGTGCAGCAGCGCAACATCTGATGGTGTTATCCTGGATCAAAGTCCTCCCGTCCCTGGCAGCGTCATGGACGGCACACAAGACCGAGACTCCCAGTACCAGGCATCCAGGTCCACTCAGACTCCTGCTTAGTGATTTTATTTCAACGTTTAACCCTAACCCTTGGCCCCTATTCTCGGAAGGATCCTAGCCCGATATCCTAACTTTGATCCTAGGGTCTGGGATAGGTGTCCTACCTTATTCTCGAAAAGTATCCTAGCGCTAGGATATCCTAACTTAGGACAAATACTAGGATAGATTCTGACTTGTCCTAAGTCTATCTTAGTGGAAGTCAACATGATGTGGTTCTGGTTTGTTCACCAATTTTGACATTGTCAAACAATTACTCGCCTAAATTACAGTTGAATTTACATTCTAAGATGCTTCGGTGAAAGATCAAAGGCGCCGACAGTACTTTATCAGACGATAATGTTCACTTTTTGCATTACGTCACAATGTATTGGCGTCAATGCGCCATTCTAGTTTGCCCCCTCGTAATCGAACACTTTTGCATTACGTCACAATGTAAGCGACGTCACGACGCATGTCAGTTGCCATCGCCTCGTACAGCCTCCTACAGTAAACTACTCCGTTGCATCCCGTTTCTTAGTTTGCAGTTGCTTCACACAGATTACATCACTGGTGGATTCATTACGTTTATGTTTTCCGACGGTTAAAATGTCTCAATTCGACTCACAAGTTTTCAGCGACACGGTAACGTTCGCAATGTTTACATTCCCACAATGCAATCGTGGAATGTCGCTTGACAACTCAGGTTCATCTGGATGTACTGATCTAAACGTACGTTGGTAGTTGAAATGCGACGTTCATATTGCCCCATATGGTTTACGTTAATCACAGATGTAGTTAGAATAATTTAGAGAAGATATTTAATCCGAACGTAAACCGTCATCAAATTGTTTATCATTTGTTTTTTTCTGGTAACGTTCGTCTTAACGTAGGGGGGCAAACACATTAATAGAACAGCGCGCCAGTTAGCCCTGTGCGAGGATTCTTAATTTAGGTCACCGACCTCGTCGATTGTTTTCTGCCTTAGATTAATCGTAATTATCCTTAGAAAGTATTAAATTTGGCTTCATAGAAAAGAAATACAGTTTGCTCTACCACCATGTATAGTGTAATAAAGCACACTTTCGCCCTGACCTATTATAGTTAAAGCACGAGGACGCTTGCGTCCGAGTGCTTAAACGTTATAATAGTTCAGGGCGAAAGTGTATTTCATAACACTATACATGAAGGTAGAGCGAACTGTATTTCTTAAACAACACACAGTTTTGATAAGTTAAGAAGAGTTTTTTGTGTGTATATATTATCAATTTATCGGTAATGAATAGACACACTTCTTGCAATGCACATATTCTTTTGATCTACAAAAGAGATTTGTTCAATTCTTACCTATTCTCGGTCTTTTTAATCACAGCATTTCTCTTTTCTGTCACATTGCCGTGAAATGTCAATGTCAAGGCCATCTTGATAAGGGAAGTAACTCCTGTTTATTTCCTAGGTTTATTTTCAGTTTGTGAGATGACGCATAATGAGAGTTCAAGTCATGATTTTCATTAAAAAAAATAGGTACAATGAAAGCTTTTTTGCACATGTCTTTGATATCCTTATTGCTGTTTTGGCAGACTTTCAAACTCTGAAGTAAAATTGTTATCGCCTTGTCAAAAAATGAATGGGAGAAAAAAGTAAATTACTTCCAATCTGATACCAGAAAAAGTACATTTGCCAGTAACTAGGTACAACCATGCCTTGTCAAAAACTTCAAAACTACTATAATGTGATGAGAATATCGAATAATTTCTTCTAGATCTACTAAATCCATCAAAAGCTGAATTTCACCGCTTTCAAGCTTTTTACTTCGATTTCTAGTCTTACCATTTATGTTGTAAACATTTTTATGGAATGAACATGGGTAATATTTAGGGGAATCCCCAACTTAATACAGGTTTTTCTATCTCACCTACTGAAGAGCTCACTATCCTAGCTAGGATAGGTAGCACAAGTTAGGACAGGGATAGGATCGTTTCGAGAATGGGTCTTATCCTAAAGGTAGGATGTCCTAACTTGTGTCTTAACTACATAGGGTCTGACTTAGCTGGGACACTTTCGAGAATAGGGGCCCCTGGCACACAAGACCGAGACTCCCAGTACCAGGCATTCAGGTCTACTCATGTTTCTGCTCAGTGATTTTGATATCAAACTTTATTAATTTAAAATATGCATTATAAATTAGTATACTCAGCAATACTCCCTTGTATCACCCGGAGACCATTACAATACCAAAATGCACTTGTGCGTATGTGTAACTATGTTTCTATTCATAGAACGTTCCTGGGCTGCAAGTGGCATGGGTTCCAGGACACAGAATCAGGTCTGGACCACTATGAGTGGCAGGTGGGGACCACACCAGGAGAGAGTGACATTCTCTCATCACAACATGCTGCCCTTAAAGAGGTGGCATTTCTCACACTTAACGAAAGTCAGATGCTACCCATCGGAAACAGGATGTACATAACAGTTACAGCGTTCAACAAAGCAGGTATAAATGATGTAGTGATTCATTATTGATAATAATAATTTCAGCTTATAAACAATCCATTCTCTGCTTTAAAATCCATCTATTTTCTATAGCACCAGCAGTGATGAATATTTTTGTAAAGCACCAGCAGTGACTGAATGTATTAAATAATTATCAGATTCTTCAGGGAAGGCAGTTTCATACAATTCTACTAATGCTGTACTACCTGTCACCGCTGCAAATGTCTGTATCGATTAACAACTCCCACGGTTCCAACATAGTAAATTTAATTCTGTGTTATCTGTGTACACTGTTTTCTGCTACTTCTGCTGTTGCCGGTTGAAAACCACACTGAAACTGCACAACATTGCATGCCTCTGTCACCAAGTTATCTCCCCTTTTTAGTCATGTGACTTGCCCTAGATCACATGATCTCAATCTAAATAAAGCGAAAGCATTTGACGCAACACTACTTTTATAATGGCGTCATGTCACCATTACGAAATGAAGTTAGTCATTTTCGTTTCTCCACACTTGGTGATGAATTTGGTATTGTATGTTTGTATTGTATGTTGGTATTTTATGTGCTTATGACTCTAGGGGTGTTCACCACATCAACATCGAACGGCTTCATCATTGACAACAGCGCACCTGAAGTTGTGAAGGCCCCTGATCTTGTGGAAGGACATGGGTCCTTGGTTGCCATGACGCTGATCAGTCGGGCCACTGTGAAGGTCAGCTGGGAGATGAAGGACGAGGAGTCTTTCATAGAGAGCCAGTACATCTCAATTTCCTCTCATCAGCTAGGGGAGTTTAACTCTTCCTTGATGGAGGTGAGAGCCAACAGTTAGGTGTTAAGTGGGACTATGTAATATCAGTCCCTGAAAACAGGAAAGTAACAAAGATTCGATTTGTTTAAAGCATGAGTAACAACATAATGAACGCGTGTCATTAAGTAATGCTCTCTGTCTCAAGTATTTAACAACCTAACCCAGAAGACACGGTTTGTCTTCAGATGCCAGGACCTTTGAGAGAATATACTTTCACACAGCTGAATCTTCATGATGGAAGTCATTACATTGTGAAGGTTATATCATGCAACATGGCTGGTCTCTGTACACAGAGTCAGACTGGAAGCATCTTGGTCGACAGCTCCGTACCAACAACAGGTAAGTAAATATTTATCATAAACATTGAGGTGAACATAATTTCTCTTATATTATGATTTGTATTGTGTTTTAACGACATTAATCTCACAATCATATTCATCTAACTCGAGCTCACCTTTGCAGGGGTTCTTGCTGTACAAACGGACCATGCTGCCAAATTGTCAAGGAATCAGTTTGGCTGGATGACGTGGACAAGAAGCAGTCTTAGCCTTGCTTGGCTTGGGTTTGCTGATCTGCACTCTGGCATAGATCATTACATAACTACAGTTGGCTCCAGACCATTTGCTACAGATTTAGCACAGGTTTCGTCATTTGAGAAATTATGTTCTCGTCACGATATGGCTGCAATATTGCCGATGTCACGTTAAATAATAACTCACTCACTCACTCATTTGTGAAATTGTATCAAGAATGCCACCGTCCTAAAGTTTTCAATGTTTATAGTTCAGGGTTTAGTGGATCTGATTTCGATTTTATACGTCCATCATAATGTACAAGATGTACTTTATGTAATATCTCTATGGAATATATGTTTTGAAGGATGTAAATGGTGTTGTTTATCTGAATGTATTTATCGTGCACGACGTCCAGGACCCGTTGGCGAAGGAATATATGTGTTGAAGGATATTAACGGTATGGTTTATCTGAATCTATTTATCGTGCATGTATCCAGGACCCGTTGGTGAAGGTATACCACAACATCAGTGGAGTGGACCTGGAGGATGAGGGAATTGTGCAGACATTCAACATCAGTACCAAGGACTTGTCTTCTAGATCTTCTGTATTTGTCACCATGTGGGCAGTAAACGGTGTAAGTACAAGTTGACTTTCCTTCTTACCAGTTGTCATTTACATTTTCGTCCTACCTCCTTCCTTCCTTTCTTTGTTGTTCAATTCCTTTGGTTATTCAGGTAGGCCTCAAGAGCAGCCCCCTCCATTCCGAGCTGGTTCTGGGAGACGGGGGTGAGCTAGAGTTGGTGAGACGGTGCAGCTCCTACAACTGTGAGGGTCACTGTGTCTGTGCTGCCCAGGACAAGATGTGTAGCACCAGTCAAGGATGCAGATTCCTGGACAATGGTATGCTTATACATTGTAAGAGGGATGAGAACCACATCAGTAACTAACACCAGACTATGTCTTAATTGTGTCTCTCTACTTTACAGTTTAAACAAAGGTTTTAAGAGATATACATACATACATACATACATACATACATACATACATACATACATACATACATACATACATACATACATACATACAGACAGACATACATACATACATACATACATACGCTAAAATCAAATAAGCACTGCTCTAAAGCGCTTTGAGTTCCATATCTATACAGTGAGATTCAGTAGGCTTGGCTAAACAGATACGTTTTTAGTTTGGTTTGAAGAGTGAGAGTTCTTGTGAGGCCCGTATGTTGATTGGGAGTTTGTTCCATAAGAAAGGTGCTGCTGATGCAAAAGACCGTTCACCGTAAGACTTGGTTCTGGAGGCTGGTACCACCAGGAGATGGCTGTCGGCTGACCGCAGACTGCGCCGAGGTTGCTATGGCTGGATAAGACTTGAGATGTAGTCAGGAGCAAGACTGTGGAGAGATTGGAAAGTGACGAGCAGAATCTTGTAGATGGTTCGGTAGCGAACAGGTAGCCAATGAAGTCTCTTCAAGACAGGGGTGATGTGCTCGAACTTGCGAGTAAGAGTGACCACACGAACCGCTGCATTCTGGACCTGCTGCAGTTTCTTGACAATATGAGCTGGGAGACCATAGAGGAATGAGTTGCAGTAATCATGGCGAGATGTGATGTAGGCCTGAACTAATGCTGCTGCTGTTATCTCATCTAGATATCTTCGGATCTTTCCAATATTCTTGATATGGTAGTAGGACCGCCTGCAGATTGCTTTGACATGGGGCTTAAGGGGCATGTGGGAATCAAAGATCACTCCAAGGTTACGTGCTTCCATGGCCGGGCTGACAACGCAATCACCTATGGAGAACAGAAAACAGTGAAATGACGAAAACAGATATAGAATCAAGTCTGTCTCTCTCGTTCTCTCTCTACATCATGTCCAATCTATTTAATTCCAGGCATGGGGAATTCTTCACTGGCGGTCAGAGACACCACTGATCTGAAATCCCTTGAATCTCCTGTGTTGGGGAATGACGTGGACTTCTCACCCTTTGACTCATTCCTTGCAGCATCATGGACGGTAACCAACACAAAATCCACACAACCTGTGAGGTCAGTGGCACCGTCTTCTTGAATCCTGCCACATCCTTCACTTATGTTACATCTAACATAGATAAAGGCCAACAATGTTATTTGCAGGTACGAGTTCAGTGCCGGGCGTTCAAGTGGGACATACCCGACAGGGATATATACGGAAAGTATCGAACGAGTGTGGTTTGATGCAGGGTCTGTAATGTCTACAGTCATAACCCTACCCAAAGGTAAGAGGATAAATGGCGGGGTCGTTTTATGTTGTCTACCATTTACATTGTTCGTTGTAACTGCATGTTTAATGTCCTCATGTGCATCTTGTTTCAGTGACATTTAAGACGTTGGGAAGTACAAAAAAGACAAACTTAATGGATAACAACTTCTTTTGTTTCGTGAGTGCGACATTTCTATTTCAGATTCCTGGAATCTGTGTTAAAACATCACAGTTGTGAAATACAAGAAGTTGTTATCCATAAAGTTTGTCTATCCTCACATGTAATCATAGTTGTGAAGTTTGTATTGGAATGTTAACAGGGCGTGAGCTGACACCAGGACTCAGCTACAGTGTATTTGTGCGGGCATGGTATGACGAGAACACATACAACATCTACAAATCCGACGGCATCCTCATTGATATTACAGCACCAAGAACAACTTCACTGCAAGGAGTAGCGGTGGGTGACTTGCAGAAAACAACTATCGGAATCCATGCATATTCTATCGATCACTTGTGAACCATACGAAACGTACCAAGTACATCATGACAAGAAGAATATCTACACTTCATATGAACAAACTGACACATGTCTACAGTTGATTACAATTAGCCTATTCGATAGAGCCGTTTTGCTTCAAAGTCACCATCCGTTGCTTTTCTTTACAGATGAAAGAGCACATGGAATCTGGAGACAGGAAAGATATCGACTACCAGCATCACGTAGATAGGATATACCTGAGCTGGAGGAACGTACTGGACACACAGTCAAGACTCCTAACATACACGGCTTACACAAGTACTTCACCCGGCGGTATGTTTCTAAAACTTGTTAGGTTAGGACAACCAAGAATCTGTTGCAATGCTTTCGCTTAACTCTGAATACTCAGAAATACATTCAGGTTTATTGTTTCAGGTTTCAGCATACATGCGTCGTCTGACATGACTGCCACAAACTGCACAGTGTCTGGGTTGTCTCTGGAATCGGGAACCACATACTACTCCAATGTACTTGCATATAACAAAGCCGGATTGGTTGCTTGGACATTCTCAGATGGGGTGCAGATCGATGTCACGGCACCAGTAGCAGGGACTGTAGAAGATGGAGACGGTAGGCATAGGATTTCTGTACCATTCATCCATGAAAGAATATAGAATGTAACTTGTAAGTGGCATGTCATATTAAGTCGGTCAACATATTTTCGTCTTTCCTGTCACTGTCCAGGGTCCGGTGATGTTGACTACCAGTCCTCCCAGACACGGGTATCTGCATCCTGGTTTGGGTTTGCTGACAAGGATTCCACAATCAGCAAGTATTTCTGGTGTGTTGGTTCAACCAATGATACATCTGGATGTACCATCGTGGATTGGCAGGATGTGGGCCTGCATACATCAGCAAGAGCACGCCTGGAGTCACCACTTGTTGATGGTAGGAACATAGATAATGTATCTGGTCGGTTTTGAAATGATAATACAGTTTAACGTTGGGTTGAGTTACACGAGACGAAGTCATTATGCATTTAAAACAATCTTATTATGCTTTCATTCATAGAACAAAATTGCAAAAATTGTGATCTATTTGATGATCCATTATGTCAGCCACGTAGTTATCGTACTTATATATTATTCATTCGGGATGGATTGTGTTTGTTGTTCAGCAATATTCCAGCTAAATGACGGTTGCCTATGAATGGTCGAATCTGGACCAGACAATCCTGTGATCAACATCATGAGATTCGACGTCATTGGGACACGATGACATGTGTCAACCAAGACAGCGAGCCTGACCAGCTGATCCCTCTTTGGACATGCATGGATTGCTAAAGAACAATTCTAACCAGGACCATCACGGTTCATCCAGGCACGGATCGTTGTTATGAAATCGGAATACATCATGCACACGTTCTAAACTTAATCATAATAGTAGACTACCCCATGTCACTCATTTTGCACTGGAATATATGCTTGAGAGTCACTGATGTATCAACTTCATGAATGTCCTTCTCATGTCTATCAAAAAGGCAATGCTCAGTTGTTGCCCAAAGGATGCGACACTAAGGCTGAAGCCGCTGGAATACATAAAGTTGACTATAAACATTTCGCAGCAGACTTACTCATTGAAAGACAGCGTACTTCCAACGTCAACTGCCTCTGCATATCCGTGTGCATACATTTTGCTGGAATGAAAGTTTATTAGTCTATTAACTGGATATAACATGTCATGCCTTGCAAATGCATTTCAACCTCAATATATCTTTGACGTATTGCCTATACTGTCATCAATTCAGGAAAATACCACTGTTGGTTATTAATGACTTACATATTACTTACAGGAATACACATATGGGCGAAGGTTTATGCTGTAGACGTTGTTGGCCACACAACTACAGTGGTTGTATCAGATGGGGTCATCATTGATTCGTCGCCACCTGAAGTTAAGGACATTGCCTATCTAGGGGAAAATCTGGTGTCCAATCCCTCCTTTGAAGAAAGCATTAGCCATTCCACTGACTGTCATCCTGAACTACCTTCATGGAAGGCTGGGAGGCACTCCTGCATCAGGCTACTGACACCTGGTGTTCACCATGCCACACACGGGAAGACAGTAGTTTCTGTACGAGGCAGCATACAGCAGCATGTCATGAACCTTGGCGTTGGCAGAAGATATAAAGCCACCATCCATGTTGGGTATCCTTTGGACATTACTGTCAACCAGAAAGTAGTAGAAGGTTTCATATCGTTTGGGAATGACATCTTTACCTTCAGCCTCGATCCCCACCTATGTGTAGACTCGTGTTATGGTACAGATGGACGGGTCATCCTGTGGAGCCAGTATAGCTTCAGTTTCCTGGCAAAGAACGCCACAACACCGCTGAAAATTGGGACGTCCTCCAACAGCATGGAAATGGCCCTGGATCACGTGTTGTTGCAAAGAGTGGATCATGTAGGGAATGCAGATACTATGGAAACAGAAAGTAACGTCAATCTTCAAGCTGTCTTCCGGAAGCACTGGTCATCAGTTCACGTATCTTGGCACTTTGATGATGGAGAGTCTCCAATTGTAGAATACACAATGGCTGCGGGTGCGTTACACAGGAGAATATCATAACATTCTTTTACTTGTTCGCATAACCTCTTGAGTGTAATTCTAGAACATGCCCGACAATGTTCTAACAATCAATATTGTCATTGTTTTGTCAAATATACAGTAGAATTTCAATTTACAAATATCGCGTCAATTTTTATGTGGCACTGATACACATGCTAATACCCACATGTCTGGGGTTGAGAGTTAAAAAGGTCAAAGATGAAAAATGCCAATAAAAGCATGTCTCTTAAAGGTACTGTCCTCGGAGGAACTCAGGTGCAGGGCTTTAAGAGTGTTGGCCGACACGCACATGGAACTCTGTCAGGTCTGAGACTGTCCCACAAACAGAAACTGTTCCTGACCATCACTGCCAGGAATGCTGCTGGTCTCACAACCGTCTCCCGCCCTGACCCCATCACTGTCGACATGACCCCGCCGGTGTTTTCTCACATCAATGATGGAGACGGTAAAATGAAATACTTGTGGTTCTGTTAAAGTTGTTTAAGAAAACCAAATATTTGTCAGATTTAAAAAACGGCTTATTTATAATCAAACAGTCGTGCAATTACATTTTTTGTTTGTTGAACAAAACGTTTCTTACTCATTCTTCAAGTGAATGATACAGCATGGATATCTACATACATAAAGTACATAACAAGATAACTGTGGATAATAACATGAAGCAACTGTATTGGGCTGTAAGACTAATTCATTCTTCCTGTAGGGATTGACATTGACTACCAGGCTTTGGGCGATGTGTACGTCAACTGGGCAGTCGAGGATGCTGAGTCGAGTATTCTGCGCTGTACCTGGGCAATAGGTACAATGCATATATCATACGAACAAAACTGCATTTACTGACATCTTTCCACTAGTAGACATTGTATTTTAAGTGAATTGTTCTGCAAACAGCTACCATCTGTATTGTCTTTTGAGAGTGGTTAACAAACGTCCCTCTACAAGGCAAGCGGATATTCTTTGTTAATATGTTGACTGGTCTTTAGTTAACGCCACACTCAGTGGTATTCCAGCTTCATGTATTTGGCGGCGTGTAAATACTTGAGTCTGGACTAGAGAATCTAATGATTGAACTCATGAGCATCGATCAATCCCAGTGAGATACATCAAGTCAGCGAGCCTGACCATTCGACTCCATTAGTAAGCTTACAAGAAGTATAGGTGCAGTTTCTTTGGGACTGTTTGTTTCGAATCAACGTGTAGTACTATGTTCGGTTATTAACGTAGTGTGATTCACACTTGTTTTCATTTTGTACTAGTCAAAACTGTTTATGGTTGTCTACGGACTATGTTGACAGTAGTGTTTTACCTGTTCTGTTATTGTATTCATTACTTTTGTAAATTGGGTTTATGTTGATATTAATACCATGTTACAGCGATTTCTTACTGACAAAAAAATGTATTGCGTTTTATACCATGAATTCAATTCATGAATTCGCTCGTCACGCCGAAGGCCCGTGGTTCGATTCCCCACATGGGTACAATGTGTGAAGCCCATTTCTGGTGTCCCACGCCTCGATTGTGCTGGAATATTGCTAAAAGCGGCGTAAAACCATACTCACTCACTCACTTTCCAGGCAGGATACCGGGCAAAGGTGACATCAAGATGTTTCAGTTGGTTTCCCGAAATCAAACAACGGCTAACTTTGACATCACAAATGTCAATATTAGCCTTCCTCTGAAGATATTCACAACAGTTCGTTGTATCAACACCGTGGGTTTGATGTCGTCAGCCGTCTCCGATGGCGTAACTCTGACACATGGCCAACTGAAGCCTACAATGGCGGTCATCTTGGATGACAACGTCAGGTACTTCAATCAACGTGGTCAATGCCTTAAAAACAACACAGTTCGGATGCACTGGGCCCGGTATGACCTCCAGACAACTGTGGTAAGTTTAACTGTCTTGTATCTATTTGTGTGACAAGAATCTGACACATGCCATTTAAGTGGATGAAATTACCTGCCATTTACACGAAACCTGTGACGTGTGCATGTTGACTCTGAACTTCAGATTAAGGTAACAGATGAGTCCGGCACATATCAGACCAGAGTAGACACCGACTATGAGTTTGCCTCGTTCTGTGGGCTGCACTTCAACAACCTGGCCTCTTATCCAGTTGCAGTATCTCAAGACAACGTGCTTGGGACACGAGGGGAAACAACTCTTCTTAACCTTACCACCCATGGCAATCCTCCGACAATAACAGGTTAAATTGTTCTGTTGTATTTCAGCGTATTTACCATTCAGTGAAAATGTAATTGTCTTTGAAGATAAACATGTTTGTATTTAATTAATTCAAGGACTATCGATTATTATTAGTGCGTAATCAGATGGGAATACTTCATTGCTACTTTGAGACTGTTCATACTCCACATGGATAGAGAGATGATTCGTGATGCCCATTGTCACGGTACATGTGAAACATTGCTAAGACTCACTCATCATAAAAATTGTTACGTACTTAATATTTGTAGGATCTGCTGCGATAGCTGTGTCACGGAAAGGAAAGCACATCTCCCTAAACTGGGATGGGCTGTTCGTCTCTCCGTGGAAGGATCTTCAATATGAGCTTCACATTGGAACAGTCGTTGGAGGAGCAGACATCTTGGAGGAGGTTCTCATGAAAAGAGCGGAAACAAACCTGACCGTGATCCCCACCCATTCCATACCAAAATCTCTGTTTGCAGCTGTGACCGCAATAGACCCGTGTGGTTATAGTGCTCACTATCAGCAAGAAATAGAACTTTAAACATGTCCACACATGGATTGAATTAAACACATATATGTAAAGTATACACCGGCTTTATGAAACATATATGGACCGAAGTTTTCTCTTTTTAAGGATGCATAATAATTATTAGCAATATAGGTAATAATTATGTATACCCTGAGTTGTACTAAACATTTGTAGTTCTTGAAAGGCATTTTGAGTTGGACGAACATGAACACGGGTCACGTTTTTATCAACATTCACCCGATGGAGCAAGAATTAGCTCTAAAACGTCGTATAAAGAATAAAATAAAAAGAAGTTGTTTTCAATAAAAACGTGTCTTGTATTCAAAACTTTCTTACATTGTTTACAGTCATGTTAGAACAGTTTGGATGTTCATGCCAAACCATCATTCAGTAGTAGCCTGTTTTCGCATTATTGTCTTTTGGTAAAGAGTCTGATACTGTCATGTAGTGTTGATTAAGACGTTCATTGGGGGCATGCATTTGTTGTATATTAAACAGTGACCATGATGCATTATTGACTCAAATGAATGTTGTATTCACTTTAGCATTGCCGCTAACGCCACAGCTGAAACAGTAACTGTGCACTCTCTGGCCATATCCTTTACTGTTGTGTATATCAATTCTTCTTCAAAAGAATAATATCCTCGAGTTTAGTTAGAAATTATCACAATTATTTCGGGAAACTATTCGCCATATTAGTAGCTTGAGAAATCACGCTTCACCACTTACTGACGTTACGAAAAAACGTATATCAAACAAAAGAAGTTTATATGACCATACGCTATAATCAATCAGGTCATTTGTATTGTCTTCTGTAATTAAACTGTTTTCGATTTACATGCTAGTTTTATATTCATATCAGTGATATTCTAATTGGTTTTACTGTCCTTTGCAGACAAATCTTTTAAAATTAACTTTCATTGACTTTAAAATTATTACTTGTTTTTAGTCACGACATTACTGGAATATTGCCGATGTGACTTTAAATCTTAACTCACTCACTCAATCAATCATGTCATGCTGGCGTGCATAAGTGAGTTGGAGTGTAAGTGATTAAGGTTTTCGTGTAAAATCATTCTGACACATACCGACAGTTGTAATAATGCTAAACCCTGCATTAAGCCACACTCATGCATTTTGTTATGCTGCATGGAATTACTAATCCGAAAATAAGTAATAAACCAAGATGTACATTGCTTTTCATTTTGTGAATATTTCGTTTTAAACATGAGCGCACTTTCTGTATTGATTGTTTGTGCTTGAAATATTAAGACCCTTGACTGTTCGTGTCACTGACTACCAACTAAAAGAGCAAGTCAATGGAGGTTTTCTGTTTTCTGAGATTATTGAAAAAAAAATACCCAGCCAAAGATTTTGCCAATTTCAGCGCTAATATATGGAAACCCCTCTGTGACTACAAGAAGCATGTAGTGGAAAAACGATGATGCTTTCAGTTTCAGATTATTTCAGATGATGTAATTGTTAGAAGTAATTGATTGTAACGAAGGTACCATGTATCTCAGTTCAAGTTGAATATTCGTATGGTGGCAATGTTGTATAGTGACTTATGAATGTGCTACGATTGAT
This sequence comes from Haliotis rubra, assembly GCF_003918875.1. Lineage (NCBI taxonomy): Eukaryota > Metazoa > Mollusca > Gastropoda > Lepetellida > Haliotidae > Haliotis > Haliotis rubra. The sequence continues at coordinate 124,528 of NW_025765307.1, forward strand.
AGGAAATAATACTTTTGAAATATTATAGTTTAGATATTGCAACAGTTGAAATAGTTTTGCAATAATTTGAACTGTTTTTGCGACACTCATTTTTTTACGATTAACCGTTAGTCAATCCTTCTACAGAAGTTGGTTGTAGATGCCTCACAACAGTATTTTCCTGAAAAATAACATTGTATGATCTAATAGTAGTGGTAACCAATTATAACAAGTGGTGATTATAACCATGCTCGGTATCAAAATAAGATAATAACAAAGAAGGCGATATCAATATTTACTGAGTTAAACTAAGTTCAGATTGGCACACATACAGTATTATCACATAGATATGATAATCAGTTTTATTGACAACTAATGTTCACGTAACACAGATACTATCAAAAGTATTTCGAAAAAACAACGGAATGAATCTGCAAAAAGGCAATATGTGTTATGAACAATTTCTAGCAATGGTTTCTACATCTTCACTAATCTCAATAAATGCAATTCTTATGGACATTGCAAATATGATGTTAAGTAAGTCTTCATCCATATACAAGTTATCAACAGCTTACATTACAAAATTACAGAAGCCACTAAGATACGGTATAAATAACAGTAAATTTAACACCTTTGTAAATTTTGCATATATGTGTTATCGTTCTTAATTAACTATATTTAGTGTACTAATTGATTTGCAAGTCATATAAAATGACTCAAAACATGGATAATAATAATATTAATAATAACTCAAAGTCACACACTCGGAATATTAGCATGTGACGTAAATGATCGAATACTGAAACTGGAAATGTTATAGTTCACATAAAGACCTAATATGAGTTACAAAAGACACCTTGTGTTTATTAGACATCTAAATTGCAAACACTGCACAATTCCACACTGTTGATACTGTTGCTTCAATCAACAACTCTAGGAATTGTTTTATCTGAGCTCGACAGGGTGGAGTAGTTCGTTTTCCTGTGAGGCATCCTTGCGTGTCCTGGACCCATGAACAAGGCAGGCGTGCTTCTGCCATTCTCTTGAAAACCAGCAGGTGTGTCGTCCTTTACTTGCTCCGTGGTGGACGCCCACCCGGAAGTCGTCTGCTCATTTACTTGCTCCGTAATGGAGGCTGACCCGGAAGTCGTCTGCTCTTTTTCTTGTTCCATGGTGGAGGCCGACCAGGAAGTCGTCTGCTCCTTAACATGTTCCGTGGTGGAGGCCGACCCGGAAGTCGTCTGCTCCTTTACATGTTCCGTTGTGGAGGCCGACCCGGAAGTCGTCTGCTCCGTGTCTGCCCCACCATCACTGTGTTGTTCTACTGATGTGCACCTTGCTAGGTATACAGGATTCGTCTGTGTATCTGGAGCGGTGTCTGGCAAATTCCTTCAAACAAAAATGTACATCATAAACGTCGAGGCCACAAAAACGCACTTTCATATATGTATTGAGTTACACAAATGTGAACTATACAACATGTTAAAACAAAATGTAATCAAGCGATGACTGTTAGACCTGCCTGATTTGGCAGAGAACCTAATCATGAGTTACCATGCCTGTTGTGATAATGTTAAAGAAAAGGGCAAGATAACTCGTGTTTAAATATATGTTATGAAGTCACATTGAATAAACTTTTTAGTTGTTATGGGTCACAAAAGTTTAAAGAGTGTGGATTTGAACTCACACCCTGAACTTAGGCTATGTATTTTCGCCTGTTGAGAGTGGGCTGGGGAGTTGCCTACCCTTTGTTCGTTTAGTTTCCCGTGTTTTCGGTGGAAGACGGCGTGACTCAAGTAATTCCTAAATGCTAGTGGTGTGGCGTGGCTTGGGCTAGATTTCTCCGGAAGTGTATACTAGGTATATAAGGAATTGTTGCTAAGATGTATGGGGAAACGACTTTGAATTTACGTTCATCTTTCTGCCAACATTGACGTTTCAAGACCAACCATTAGGTCTCGTATACATTGAACATTCGTCAGCTGTCAACTTCTTCAATCAATACATCTACAAGGATCGTAACTGTGGTGACTATAGACATTGAGTTCATATTTTCGATTTGTGACCCAATCGTATTGCAGTAGAAATCTGTACAGTCATTCATTTGTAAACTTGTTTATCTTTTATTCAACATATAATTGAATATTATAGACTCGGTTGTGTTATATTTTGTTGGTATAAAGGGGACTAAAAAGCCTTTTATCACAGCAATTTCTAAACCGTAACAAATATTACTTACCAGACCTTTGATCGGCGTCTAACTTGTTTGTACTTGCGACTTATGTAAAAGGCAACACCTAGGCAGGGCAGAAAAATGCAGACAAGTATGGCAAGAATCTTCGGGATGTTCAGGACACACTCATAGGTCGCCAGTTTGTCTTCACAGTCATACAGAAGGGAGCAGGTGGCCTTCAGACATTCGTTGATTTCCTTCTCGCATAACTGTCCTTCGTAACCAGCTACACATTCACAGTGATAGGCTTGAAAGCTGCTTTCTCTGCCTGGATGTTCACATGGTAAAGACGGGTTTCTTGGAGCACAGCTACCATGGTAACATGGGCTAATGAGGACAAACACGTGGATTGACAGGGCGTGACTGTAGCTCTTCAGCTTATCAACAGCGAGTAGTGAGAACTGGATGCTCCCGTGGAATTCCTTGAGGGTCTTCAGCTTCAAGTCATGTTTGGTGATAGTGTTCCCTGGGTAGATCATGGACATGTTTCTGTATGTCTCTCCATCTTCCCCAGCCGCATCAACCTGTGTAAGTGTAAAGTTGGCTGCCAGACCACTTACTTCCTTTTGAAGGATTGTCAACTCGTCAGGGTCATCAACATCTGCGACCCAAAACGAACCCAGAGAGTGATCCGTTAGATTGCCTTCAACAGATACCTTGTGAATACTTTCAACAAATGATGGTATTGGCGACTGGGTGTTCCTCTGGTAGAAAGTGACAGGTGGATCATTAACATCTGACACGTTGATGTGTATTCTCTTGGTAAGTGTAGCTGGTTGTATTCCCAGATCATGTATGAATACCTCGGTTGCATTTACGAGAATACTATCATAGCCATTAAAATCCTTCTCTGGTTGGTAGGATAGCATCCCATCTGTTGTGAGGTTGGCTTCACCGTGCTGAGGATACTCTTCTACAGTAAATGTTAAATTGTCATGCTGTAGATCGTGGTACTTGATGACTTGCTTCACAAAGCTGTCCTCGACACATTGGATAACACTGGTGTCAATGATGGGAGGTGTATTGTTCATATGTTTAGACACAAGTGCTCCGGAAAACATTCTTGGACTCGAGAAAGGAAGCGTTGCCCTCTTCTCACGTGTATTAGACTTTGTCAAGCTTCTCTTAAATACTAAATTGCAGATCTGAAAACAAAGTTACATGTTCAGCACTATTACTTGATCGGTATTGGTGATTTATATCTGTCACTAAGCAATACCATAATATACTCAGTCAAAACATTAAGGGAACACCAGATCCTTTGTGAACATTTGTGTTATTGGTGCATGTTTGCAAAGCTAATTTAGTTGGTTTTGATGATGATATCACTGATTGTTCAGTAACGGGTATGTCCTCCATGATTATCACCAACAGCTGGCATCTCCGAGGCATCAGATTCCGGATGTTACGGATTGGAATTTGGCGCCATTCGTCCTGTAGTGCATGAAACTGTTTTGGGGGCATTTCAGCACGTTGTCTTTTCGACCCAAAATGTCCCATAAATGTTCTATTGGTCCTAGTCTGGGTGGCTAGGGTATAACTCTGATGTTGTGTCTGTTCAAAAATCCCATCGAGAATCTGACAACTTGGGGACTGGCATTGTCTTGTGGAACTCAAATCGTTTACCTCCTGTTGGAAAATCGGGTGTGCAACAGGATCCAAGACATCATTAACGTAACGTTGTGCGTTACTTCTTGCGTCAAGACGAACCAGTGGTGTCCTTCGGGCGTACGATATACCTCCCCAGACCATTACAGGTCCACAACACATCTGTCAGTTTCTTGAGTAGTAACGTCACTGAATCGTTCATTTTGTCGTCTCCAAACACGCGTACGACCGTCACCAAACTGTATGCAGAGTCTGTGTAACGCCATTGTCGTTGAGTTTGAACTCTGTGCTGATTTGTCCAGTTTTCCCGAAGCAGTCGATGATTTCGTGAAAGGCAAATAATGTTCAATGGACGTTGACTTTTTAAACCGGCTTCTTTCAATCGATTGCGGGCGGTTTCGCCAGCGATCCAGTTGTTATTCGGAATTCAGTGTTAAACTGGACAGATGTTTTAAAGCGATCCCGCAAACATGCCAGCCTCCGCCTTCTGTCAGTTTGTCGCTTCGGCAACGCCCTCTTCTCACTTTGGGACTCTGGGTCACATTGAACTTGGTGACCAGACGTGAAATGACACTGACTGATTTGCCAAAGTGTCTGGTAACTTCACTTCTCGATGATCCGATATTAATCATCCCAATCGCTTGGCAACGTTGATTTTCAGAGAGGTACTGCGTTGTAAACTAATCGAAATGTGACAGCAGGCACAAATGCGATGTCCCTTATACTCACCTAAGAGCCATTTGCCATGTTTTGCACATGCATGTTGTGTTGTTGCGAATTGTTCTCAGTCAGAAATAAGTATGTACACAGACATTTCTGGTCATTTCGTCAGACCTACTTTTTCACCAGTCTCAAATTTGAGTGAGGTGTTCCCTTAATGTTTTGACTGAGTATATAGTAATATAAGGAGAACAGTAATCGTGCATAGCCATGTCACACGAGTTATCACTAGCACTAGTGTCCGAAAAATTGATGTACATTGTTAAAGATAGCTTGGTACAGAGAAATTCACATGTGCAAATATCGAACAGCATGTGGAATCCGGATCTCCCGAATAATCTATGACTTGTCCAATTTCAACACAGCCGAAAATGCAGTAAGTTCAGAAAAAAGACGATTCACAATCATCGGGACAGCGGGGGCCTCCGATCGCAATCCCTGGATTCAGCTGTGCCGGCACTTACAAAAACCTCCCGATTAAAACAGCCTTTGTTGTTAACAATGACGTAATAATTGTCGTAGTTATGTTCCCTAGGGCAACGACATGTTTGTGAATACTGAAAATAGCACTAACCCAACATTTCAACAAATTATTCATATATCCATAAGCAACCCGATCGTATAGCATCTAATCCGTCTGGGGGCGGTGGGGTAGCCTGGTGGTTAAAGCGTTCGCTCGTCACGCCGAAGACCCGAGTTCGATTCCCCACATGGGTATAATGTACGAAGCCCATTTTTCTGGTGTCCCCCGCCGTGATATCGCTGGAATATTGCTAAAAGCGGCGTAAAACCCAACTCACTCTCTCACTCTAATCCGTCTGCATTATCCTACCTATAGTCCGTTTGGCTCAAAAGCGGACCGATGAATTGCAATCAAACTCGAAAACTAATAAACATAACATACTCAATGAAACGCTGATCATAATCAAAACATCATACCCACTCTGTGAGGTTTTTGCAGAATTTTTGTCCTAAAAATTAAAAAGTTGTTTAACAAACTATCATTAAAATATTGACACAGTTCACTATTTGTTACGAGGGAGGAGTGCAGAGAAAGGGACAGCCAGGTGTTCGAGAACGGATAGAGACGGCACAGCACAGGTTAATGAATAAATAACTTTGTCTGTGAACGTGCTTCTCGAACACCCGGCTGTCCCTTTCTCTACACTCCTCCCTCGTAACAAATAGTGAACTGTGTCAATATTTTAATAATAGTTTGTTAAACAACTTTTTTATTTTATTGTATTTTATGTTTATTAGTTTTCGAGTTAGATTGCAATTCATCGGTCCGCTGTTGAGCCAAACGGACTATAGACATCTGCCAGTATGGTATGCAATGCGTTTTCATACTTCTTGTGTTTGGTCTTTTGGGTAAGCAACTTGTGTCTTTCGTTGCATATAATATGCACGTTCTAAAATGTAACAAGTGTTTGCCACTGATATGACAATGTCCCCCGCCGCTAAAGAATGGAATATTTATAACACATTTACTACTTTGTTTTTTGGTCACATACAAGATGCCTGAAATGACTGGTGTCTGCATAATCACCTAATGTAGGCTGTCGACATACTTGAAGACACTGGGTGCAATGTTTTATGAGATATCGCGTTAACAAGAGTTTGAAAAGTGTTCAAAGTGTCGTGGTGACCTTGACAATAAGGTTAAGGTCACCATAATTGACTGGTGTCTGTGTAATCCACCAATGTAGGCTGTCACCACATTTGAAGGCATTGGTACAACAGATCATGATATATCGCGTTAACACGAATTTGAAAAGTGTTAAAAGTGTCGTGGTGACCTTGAAAATAAGGTTAAGGTCAGCGTAATCGACTGGTGTCTGAGTTATCCCCCAATGTAGGATGTCACGAAATTTGAAGACTTTGGGTACAACGGATCATGATATATCGCGTTAACAAGAGTTTGAAAAGTGTTCAAAGCGTCGTGGTGACCTTGAAAATAAGGTTAAGGTCACCAACATCGACTGGTATCTGAGTAATCCCCCAATGTAAGGTGCCACGAAATTTGAAGACATTGGGTACAACAGTTCATGAGATATCGCGCTAACAAGAATTGGGACGTACATACGTACGGACGCCGCTGAATACATAGTCACCCGTTTCGCGATGCGGCGGACAATTAAGCAAATGAGGCATGTAAATATAGAAATTGGAGCAGATGATAATTGACCCTCGACAGAAAATAGAAAATACTATAAGCTATTGAACAATGTTCTCTATTTCAATAAAGACTTACAGGGATTTCATGTAATCCCTGAGCTAATATTTCCGTAATTTCATGAAATCCCTTGAAATTTTAGGGAATACATGAAATCCCTGGGGGTCACAGTAATTTCACGAAATCACTGACTCTTTTAGGGATTACGTAAAATCCCTGGTTTCACACATTCCCTGTAACATATATACCTGTATTGCATGAGGATCACTCGTTGATGCGTCGTTCCTCAAAGAGGCAGCACCACAGATTTCACTGACATGGCGCCAGACTTTGTCACCTGTGTGCAAAACCGAAACGCGATTAGTATAATAATGAACAGTTGGTTTCCTTTAAAAAGGGGGCGGAATTTCATGATAGAGACCCAGTAAAATGAGTGAAGCTCACGTTTGGTGTCCCCAGCCCTGACAAGATTTGCATATAGTAAAATGTGGCTTAAAACTATACCCAATCGTTCCTTTCAAAATGCGAAACAACGCAGATATGCTTAAAAGGTTTTATACAGTCGTATTTGTACCTGAGTCCCATAGAATAATCGCTGATTCCTGGTGTTCATCAGCTGGGGATGCTGGCAAATCAACGTTGATGTCTTCTGTTAGTTGTACATTGCTGATCGGCGACAGGTAGAATGCAGGACTAACAAAATTGTAGACTCTGAACAAACAAATTAAATGAACATGCTTAAAATCTAAATAATGATTATTTGCTACACTATGTCATACTTCGGATGTGAACATTTTTGTAGAAGTGGTGTTGATATCCCATGATTCATGTGAACAGAAATACAATTCATTGATAATTCTGATATGTGCACACGCACTTGCTTCAGAGACAAACAAACAATACTTCACCTTCCAGTAAGAAACCGGGACAGCTGTGTCGAGGTGATGTTGGGGCTGACGATGTAAGGGGAATAATCCACGGCGGCTGGAGCACCGTAGGCCATGTGTTGATCGGTCTTGCTCAGTACACCGACCGTTAGGGCGCCACTGGAAACTACACAACAGTATGGGTACATTGCACATATTGCAGAAAATACAGAAAAAGACACCGTGATTGTCTCGAAATTTAAGTCGGGTCAAACCATGTTAATATATATAATAGCAGCTGTAGAGTTTGTGAGTGAGCGCGTTAATATATAACGTCACATCGGCAATATTTCAGCCATATCATGACGAGTACATATTTTACATTGAAATGGAATATGTGTATATCATAAAAACCTGTCATCGAAGGACAGTAAAACAACTAGAATATCACAATTGAATTAAAACTAGTGTGGAAAGTTAAAATTGATAGCACTATAAGGACAATCCAAGATGAAAACAGGCTATAGATCGCCAACAACTGAAGGTAGATCACCATACTAGGGACTGTAGAGTTTGTGCTTGGCAGAACTGATGCTACTGTCTAATGTTCTGATCACCTTACCTTCCACTAATATTGTGCAAACAGAACGATTGTGCTTTCCCAATGGCTCGGAAATAACATCGCCGTCAATCACAAGTGTTTTCTTGGTACCTTGTTTCACAACCATGTCTTTCTTGCCTGAACAATAAAAAGTCACATGAGAGCATTAAAATAATCAACTGATTGTATAATTTTTGTGATGTCACTATGTAGTTGCAAAGTATTGATATGTACATAAGGAAGGACAATACGTTTAATGCAGGTCTTCTTTGACGTCAAGTCCTTTTTCTTGTGAGCTCTGCTGACAGATGTCACGGTTTGGATGACACATTTGCCTGGTTCCAGCATGAGAGGACTATTCTTGAAGTCCGCACTCTTCAGACCATCAGAGAAGTTTCTGTTAAGGAATTCCGACATTGAAGCGTTGACGGCACCGTGAGAAAGACTTATTTCCCCCTTCAGGACCAGTACTCGTCGAGTTGAGTTGGAACCGACTCGCATTGTTGGATATATTTCGTCTGCTGAATCATCACTCGCCAGCTGCCAGTCTGAAACATCATTTAGATGACATGAGCATGGCTGTGGGAAAATGAAATGTTTTTAAAATTAGAAACAGATGGTAACCTTGAACCATGCACAATGTTGGAGGTTGACAAATTAAGGATCACAATTAAAAGGCGTTTGGATTCAAGCTGATGGCCGGTGGATTCAGGCGTGGCTAAGAAATAGATAAAATTATGGCATCTCAGAATATCTGTCCAGTCGATCCAAATAGCAATTTAGACACAGTACCATCTATACACTTAAATACTACAAATACATTTAAGTAAAAGAAAAAGAAAAGATCAGGGTTTATCTCACCAAAATACTCTACATCACTATAAGGATCATCCCACTGGATTCCAACCCGGTCATTGTACTCGGTAAGTGAAACGTTAAATCCGGCTACATCTTCTTCTGAGACAAACAGTGGCACTGGTTCAGTAGAGGAAACTTTGGGAGACTTAATATCAATGACAAATGGACAGCAAGCAGTGTGGTTCAAACCGGCAGAATTTACCACAGTAACGCCGACAAAATACTTTTGATCCTGTTGAAGACTTTCGTTTGTTGAATTCAGTGTTACATTCTTCAATTTGTTTTGGAGGGGCATATGAACAATATCATCTAGTCCACATTTTGTTCCAATTCCAACAAAGACAGCATTGATGTGACTGAAATCCTCTGATATCTCCCACTTAGCACTGACAGCATGATCATTTCCAATGTACAGTGCAGGTTCATACAGCGAGTACTCAGGATCAAAGCAAGTGACATCAGTCACCACTGGGGGTGTTGTGTCAATGATGATTGCATCAGACTTGATTTGTTTTTCATAACCGGCATGATCAGTTACTTTCACATCAAAATAGTAGGCACTGGCTTTGAAATCAGTGTAGTTAATGCGATCAGTCATCCGAGAGGGAATCAGTGTCAAGTTGCTGAGTTCGAAATGCCTTACTGATAATCCCTGTTGGTCTGTACTCTTGGAACAGGAACCTTCAAAGTCACAACTTTCTTTGCAAAGATCCTTACAGGGAACACAAAAGGACATTTGTTTTTTATAAGGTACTGTATTGGCAGTTGCATTCTGAGAATCTGATAGGCCAATGAAAATATCCTTTATACCACTCCGTGAATCATAAAATGCCCTTCCATACCTACATGGGTGTATTTGCGGAAGCGGTAGTCTCAGTGATGACAGGAGTAGGTTAGTTGTGAATGGGTCAAACGGATCATCCACTTGTGGCATATATCCATCATTGTTCCAGGAGAACACAGAGGCGACAACGTATCCTTGAATGTTCAGTCCAGCATGTTGTCCCTTCAACTGACCGTTGATGAATAGATTTATATCCCACGAATCTGTTGATGGTGTTGAATCATTTATTGTTTGAAAAGAAAAATCGTTCAGTGAGAAACTTGGATCAAAGTCTACATGGACATTATGAACTTTGATTCTGGATTTATCCTTGGCCCAGAACAGAATTAGGGGTTCTGAGATGTTATTCATAGTCAAGAGAACGCCAAGGTTCCAACTCTCGTCATCAGTTACTACAGTCCTGTCGCCGTTAGAACATGCACTGCCATTGCAATTATCTATAAAAATCTTTGCATAAGCCTTTAAGATATCATCAGGATTTGGAAGACTTTCTTGAATCAGACCTATAATAGATGAAACGTTGTATCGTGCAGTAGCCTCAACAGAAAATGAATAGTTGCCTTCTGTCAGCAGCATTGGGTTTGTTTTGACTCCTCCTTTTTCAAACAGTTGCAGCGAGGGGTCGAGTCGTGCATATATCTTGACACGGTTATTATCTAAAATATCAACAGCGTGCGATTGGAAGACATCATCCAAAATCATTATTTCCTTTTTATAGTTATTATTCAGTAGTTCTCTTTCAGTTTGACATGTAGAATCGTGTATGTTGGTATTGATGAGAATTGTGCCTTGTAACAGGTTCGTATCGCCCCAAGACCTTGAACTGTACCTCCAATCTGACCCAATTTTTATGTTTCCAGCAGCTGGAGGGTTGTAATCTGCTAAAATAGGTTCACTTGTCACAGTCGTCTTCAAACCTGCCTTATTAGCTGCTGTAACCTGTATATAGTATGGCCTGGTTGTGTCTAACATGAGTTCGTTGAAGTGGGCATCGGAAGTCGAAACAGTGACAGAACGTAAAACGTCTTTGTCTTTGGGGGATAATGACACTGAATCAGTGCAGAAAAAGCCTCCTAATAATGCCACTGTGTAGTAATCTATGGAACTTTCTTCATCTGTAAATCCTGTCATGTTTATATGTACAGAGTGCAGTTGAGTGGCGTATAGAATACCAGATGACCGTCCACCATCAATGATCACTAGTCCTGGTTGAGGTTGCGTTGTATCAATTGTAATTGCTTTACTTGATGCAATCCGGCACATCCCTGCCTCATCTTCAGCTTTGACAAGGACAAAGTAAACTTCCGTATGATTTAAATGAAGACCCTTTATGGTTTTGATTGTGTCTTTGTTGACAGACTCAAATGCCACAAGTGGGTGCAAGACAATAACGTGACATTCCAAGCTTGTATTTGACTCTGTATATTCTTCAGTGTCAACAGCAACCTCATATTTCCGAATGTTAAAGTCAGATATAAAGTCAGACCATGATACTTGTATTTCACTGGAGCTGGATTGGTACTCAGCAACTTCGATATCTCCCGACACAATGTATGTTCCAAATCCAACTCGGATTCCATTTGAAAAAAGATTCTTCATAACTTCCAGCAGAACTGTATGCTCTCACTGTGATGTAATATGTAACTGTTTTTGCGGTAAGATTTAAATGCTTAAAGACATAACTTCTGTTGAGTCCAACATTTTCAAAGAAATGAACATTGGATCTCCTGTCTTTATATCTTCTGTCATTCCCTACAGCCACTTCATAGAATTCGATTTTCTGTGATGGGTCCAAATCATTCATTTCTCCAAACGGATCCCAGTTTGCTGCAAGGTAATTTGTAGGTAGCTGGTAGTTGATGTCAAAAGCAATGCCATCTCGAACATTCCCCAGGAACGGGAGGCTGAATGTTAACCGTCACCCCATCAGATCTACCAATCATGGTGCGGTTGAGGGCATCAGTGGTTCTCACAATGACTCTATATGTCTTCATATTCTCCAATGTTAATTCATCATTGTAGAAGTTATGACCATTCCCAGGGGTTTGTTCAAAGCCTTTGATAATCTCCCCTGTGATGTCTTCTACTGCCCACTCTGCTGTTACCACTGGACAGGGATCAGAGTAACCCCACCTTCCCTGAATGGTTGTCAGATCATGTTGACTATCAACATCATCAGATCCTGGTCCATCCAAAACAACTAGGTAGGGTTTTGGGCTGATAGCCACTGGCTTACTTTCTTTCACTGTGAACAGACCAGCTTTGTTGAAAATGCGGACACTGACAAAGATGAGGGCTCCAGATTCCAAGTGTAGGTTTGGAACTACAAACAGTCCGTTGGACAAAGTGACTTTTGTGAATGGAAGAACATCTGTCAGTCCTCGCTCACTTCCCAGTCCTGCTTCATACCTGAAACATATCACAGTTTTAGCGTTATGATTATATAGACGATAGCATATGAGGAAATGTCGTGACTATAATGGATACATCTTTTATTCTTGTAGTAAAATTGCAATTCACCTGTCTATCTGTGATTCGGGATCGTTGAATCCATTCACAAAGACAGACATGTACGTTGTTTGTTGCTGGCAGACTACTTCCTGTTTTGATGATGGATTAGATGATGTAACTACTGAGAGTTCCCCGTCGGCTGGCGGTGTCTGGTCAAAGACGATTTCTTTGAAGAATTTGCTGCGTAGATGTGCACCATTTTCAATTTCTAGAGTTGTATACAGGTTTGAAACTCCATCTTGCAAAACTCCATCTGTGTCAAAGCTCCAGCGTCTCTCAATTGCCGACAGCCTGCTAACCACTAATATATGCGAGCTGCCTTGTCCTGTACGTGCTGTGATTGTTACGTTAGTGATGGTACTTTCTGCTTCTTCCAAAAACCTCCAAGAACAAGTGACAATTGTTGACATCATTGATACAAAGGGTGTACACCCATAGTCAATAATAGAGACGGGGGTTTTATCAACTGTGATTGGCGGTGAACTCATTAAAGCCGTGTTGCCTGCCATATCAGTGCCATATGTTGTCACGAAATATGTGTTGTTTGCTGAAAGACTTATGTCCAATGGATCTAGACCCGACTTTGAAATATCAACAGTGTGTTTTTCACCAGAGACTGGGAGGCTCCCCATTGACCAGGATATCACGGGCATGATATGTGCATCCTCTACAGACCATGATATTGGTAGAGTTGTTGTTTGGTTTAAAAACAAAAGTGAGGAAGACATCATTTGACCTCTGTACTGTTGATTTATAACAGGAACTTCATGGTCAACAGTTACACCATTCGATGATGATACGATGTACGAGTCTGGACATTCAACACCAGTTATAGCCCGGACTGTAACATAGTACTTCACATTGTTGAAGTTTGTATTTGTTATTTCAGCATATCCTGAACTGTCGCTGACCATCGTAAGTCCGTAGTTTGTGTAATGCATTATGTCACTCAGGTATGGCTGTGTTCCAATCGCCCAGTCATAGCCGGTTATTCCACACGCATCACTACCAAAGCCACCGAACGACATGGAGAGACTTGCAAGATCCTGCTGGAAATCTGCATCTTCACTGATACTTCGACCATCATAGACTGTTCCAGGGGAGTTTCCCTTCTCTACGTGTATTGGCTTTGATAAAGCTTCAGCTGTCAAACCTGCTCCATTTGTTACTCTGATAACGACAACGTACTGGGTCTTGTCATCTGATATAAGATTGAGAGCTTCCAATGTTACAGATGATGTGCTTCCATAGTTGGCAAATTGCTCTCTTCGAGTGCACTGTATGACATTGTTCTTCACACAAAGCAGGCTCTCAGCTACACCGCTCTCGGGATCACGAGCTGTCCAAGATACGTGCATCGGCTGATCCTCTATGTGGATTACATTTCCGAAATCATCAAGCTCCTCCTCTTCCCCAGGGAGACCTATTAGTACCTGTAACATGTGAAGCAAATGTTAAAACATCATATAACAGGTGTCTTTGCTTCGGGCATGCGTTATGGTATTACACACATGAATACTTGTTACATTGTATTAAGTTCTCAACAAGAATACAACATGCGAAAAGCATGAAAACTGTTTCAAACAGTTGACATAGTAACAGGATTGTTTCTTTATTGTTTTCTTGAAAACAGAACAAAATATTAACCACAGGTTGACTCAAATTTCCTTGTGAAATACAGTTTATAAGGTGATGGATACTCACTTTCTTTACTGTGGGTGGTGTTCTGTCAATAAGAACTCCGCTTGATTCTACTGACGTTGCAAGAAGAGCGTTGTTGAGTGCTGTGACTGATGTTGTATAAAGTGCACCATTTGTAAGAAGAAGGGATTCCAATTGTATGTCTGCTTTTTCAACTTCAATGACGGCAAAGGTCTCATCTGTTGGCCAAAACCTTTTCTTCTGACCGCCAATCTTTTCAAATATAGTGTATCTGTATTCCAAGATGCCTGACTCTTCATCTGTAAAATACCACTTGACGCCAAGGTGTGAGGAATCACTTTGGTATTTGCCTGTCTGAGAATCTTGTATATACATCATGTTGGGTGGTGTTTCGTCAACCAGATACCCATTACTGTCTGCCTGTGTTTCAAGTCCTGCTCCATTTGTTGCTGTGACTTGAACTCGGACATGGTCCTTGTGTTTAGTGTCCATTGTATGGTCAGTGTAACTGGTCATGGATCCACTATGGAACTTCTTTTTCAGTTCATCGTTTACATATACCATCATTGTGTACTCTTGTACATGGCTTTCTGGGTCAGTGAAGTTGTCCCAGGCACTTTCAATAGTAGCTGTCTGAGAACTGAACTCCACATCATTCGCAATATCAGCACCATCGTGGACATACCCGCGCAATGGAGGTGTTACGTCTACCAGCACTGAAACAGAAGACAATAGGTATACCCGACCAGTGGAGGTGTTACGTCTACCAGCACTGAAACAGAAGACAATAGGTATACCCGTCCAGTGGAGGTGTTACGTCTACCAGCACTGAAACAGAAGACAATAGGTATACCCGTCCAGTGGAGGTGTTACGTCTACCAGCACTGAAACAGAAGACAATAGGTATACCCGTCCAGTGGAGGTGTTACGTCTACCAGCACTGAAACAAAAGACAATAGGTAAACCCCAGCAGTGGAGGTGTTACGTCTACCAGCACTGAAACAGAAGACAATAGGTATACCCGACCAGTGGAGGTGTTACGTCTACCAGCACTGAAACAGAAGACAATAGGTATACCCGTCCAGTGGAGGTGTTACGTCTACCAGCACAGAAACAAAAGACAATAGGTACACCCCAGCAGTGGAGGTGTTACGTCTACCAGCACTGAAACAGAAGACAATAGGTATACCCAAGCAGTGGAGGTGTTACGTCTACCAGCACTGAAACAGAAGACAGTAGGTATACCCGAGCAGTGGAGGTGTTACGTCTACCAGCACTGAAACAGAAAACAATAGGTATACCCGTCCAGTGGAGGTGTTACGTCTACCAGCACTGAAACAGAAGACAATAGGTATACCCAAGCAGTGGAGGTGTTACGTCTACCAGCACAGAAACAAAAGACAATAGGTAAACCCCAGCAGTGGAGGTGTTACGTCTACCAGCACTGAAACAGAAGACAATAGGTATACCCCAGCAGTGGAGGTGTTACGTCTACCAGCACTGAAACAGAAGACAGTAGGTATACCCGAGCAGTGGAGGTGTTACGTCTACCAGCACTGAAACAGAAGACAATAGGTACACCCGTCCAGTGGAGGCGTTACGTCTTCCAGCACTGAAACAGAAGACAGTGGGTATACCCGAGCAGTGGTGGTGTTACGTCTACCAGCACTGAAACAGAAGACAATAGGTATACCCGAGCAGTGGAAGTGTTACGTCTACCAGCACTGAAACAGAAGACAAGAGGTATACCCGTCCAGTGGAGGTGTTACGTCTACCAGCACTGAAACAGAAGACAAGAGGTATACCCGTCCAGTGGAGGTGTTACGTCTACCAGCACTGAAACAGAAGACAATAGGTATACCCGTCCAGTGGACGTGCTACGTCTACCAGCACTGAAACAGAAGACAATAGGTATACCCGTCCAGTGGACGTGTTACGTCTACCAGCACTGAAACAGAAGACAATAGGTATACCCGTCCAGTGGAGGTGTTACGTCTACCAGCACTGAAACAGAAGACAATAGGTATACCCGTCCAGTGGAGGCGTTACGTCTACCAGCACTGAAACAGAAGACAAGAGGTATACCCGACCAGTGGAGGTGTAACGTCTACCAGCACTGAAACAGAAGACAATAGGTATACCCGTCCAGTGGAGGTGTAACGTCTACCAGCACTGAAACAGAAGACAATAGGTATACCCGTCCATTCTTTCAGAATGAAATCACATCCGCATGTCTTTACGAATTTACTGGCACCATGACATACACCAGCCTTAATTTTCTATTCTGGAATTGATGTCCGACGCCATTGCCTGGATATTTACGCCTAATTGCATGTATATCCAAATGAAACATATCTTGGGGAAATAACTCCAAGTATGTTTCTGTATTGTAATGAACGAAGTTAACTAATGTCTGAATGTGGTATTATTATTGACTGGGACGAAAGCATGCATGCATGAAACATATAAGATTAGGTTTGCGGTCCTAAATTGCTCTACAGATTCATTTGTATTGCCCTGCTTTCTGCACTTACATACTCTCTTACGAACCCCGAATTATGGCTTATGGCGTCTTGATATTATTTCTACAATAAGCATACATGAAACTGTACCTCCATTAGATGTTGCCAGAATTTCCTTCTGATTGATTGCACCATTGAAGGCGACAACTGTTGAATAGTATGTTGCATTGTGGTGCAGAGTTGTGACGTTGCACCCAGATTTAACTTGATGCGTAAAATTTGTAAATGGAAGAATGTCATCAGCTCCAGCAGTTGTTCCAACACCCCAGAGATAACTGAAAGTACAGGTATATTGCAACGTTGTTCTTTAGCACCTAAACAATCACTATGACAGATGAAATACCATTCTATTGTTGGAACTCATTTAGATCGTCAATGCGAATGCCATAAACATGCACATATGTTTAAAGTGTTTAATTCACGTATGGGTGCGAGATGCATACAGGTACATTGTGTCATCACAGACAAAGGAGAGGTGGAGCAATAATTGACTTCACATACCTGTCAATACCGGATTCTGGATCATAGAAGTCGACCCACTGTGCACAGATCACCTGATTGTTATGTTGGTATTCAACATCTTCGAGCAGTTTGTCCCCATCAAATACTTTACCAACGACTGGCGGTGTAAAGTCAATGAGTATTGGAACATCACCATGGCTTGCAGTAGAAAGATCCACTATAAATAACAAACAATAACATATTATAAATATTTGTCTGACGAGCAGTTACAGTTAAATTTCAAGAATTTTAAATGTGTCTATCTATTATGTCAGTAGTTTCTCCTTACCTGAATTAACGGCTCTGATTCGCACCCAAGCCTGGACACCAGGTATCAAGCCAAGATCTTCTATCACAAGGTATGGGTCAGCTCGGTTCAGGAAGGGATGACGGCTGTAAGATCTAACAAATACATCATACTTTGTTTTGCCCAGACCAAAGTCCACCCTGGCAATGCCCGATCCAGAGTCCGATACATTGAAGTAGACGCCCAAAATATCAAAATCCTCATCAAACAGCAAATCCCCTACCTCATGTACAACGGGCTGTGTTGTGTCAACTGTCACAGGTGTAGAGTGACACACTGTTGTAACCAAAGCTCCTCCGTGTACAACATTGTTGATAGCTTGGAAGGTGATATAGTACTGACCATCAGCCAGATGGAGATTCTTGCCCAGTCCGGTATAGGTCCAGTCTTGCCTGGTTTGCAGCTGAGCGTGAGGATCAGTGAACTTCACAACATCAGATCCACACACAGACGTCCCAGCTGCCCACGTGTAGCCCCAGATACCACTCTCGTTGTCATGGAATCCATCGCAGTTTCCTTTGACAAGATAACATATTAAAACACCGATGACAACAAATGGCACAGAACTAGTTATTAACAGCTTTTTAATGAAATATAATTGTTACATCAGCTCAATTGGTCTTTCATAGACATTGTATGCCAGCATTTCATAGCCACGCGGGTTATTGGGATTTCAACAGAAACATACAACATATTATATATTTGTATTTACACTTTACGTAGACCTTTAAGTAAAACTAATAATAAAGATTAATATGATTAATCAGATTACCTGAGATATAGTTGTTTGCGAGTGTGTATTTCGTATCTTCAAGGGGTTTGTTACCCCCGAAAACCGTTCTTCCAGCACTCCCATCAATGATTTTTCTGTAAAATGACATGATTTCTATCTGATTTGATCTGTGACATGTCGTAAGTACATTTTAACGTATTTAGAACATCACAGTGCAAAGGGCAAAGGCGTTAGTATTACCTGTGATTGAGCTCCTTGGTGACATCGATGCATCTTTGAGTCACAGCTGCCTTACATCCATCAGCTGTCAACACATCTGAAACAGCTTCTCCTACAGGACCAGGTTCAGGTGGAGTAAAGTCAGCTAGAGTCCCAGTTGATGGCAGGTAGGCAACATATCCTAGAGTGTTGGTGATCTTTGCATTTATAAAGTACTGGGCACCATGTTCGAGGTTTGAGTGAGAGAACTCCCGAAAAGCACTGTAACCAACTCCAAGTCTTTCATAGTGGAAATAGGAAGCAGCAGCACGAAGTTTCGCCTTAGCTCCGACAACTGTTTCCTGGAGATCACACGACTGAGTATGCATTGCATAGTCAAAGGAAATGCAGTTTGAACCGGTCTGCAGACACAGTCTTGCACATTCAATGTCATTATCTGTATGAGTTGTAGAAAACGGAGCAGACGACAACTTTCCAGGCTTAGATGGGGCAAACAATTTCAAATCAGACATGACATCTTGTCTCTCATTTGTGTTTTCCAGGTAAAGAATTTGCCAATCCAAAATTTCTTTTCCGAACTCCCCAGGACTGTATCCCACAGCAACTGAGTGATTAGGTGTTAGTGGAGAATCTTCGAATACGACAACGTTGGCTTGGATCACCGTTCTGTGGCTTGTAAACTGATAGGCAGCATCTACCCTCCCATCTGGAACTGTATTGTCATAGGTGTGGAGCATGCACATGGCCGTTGCCTCAATACCTTGAGTGTTCCTAGCCCTTATTGTCCAATACAAAGGTATTCCATGAGGCAATGAAACCGTGGGCAATGTTAAGGAGGGTCCTCTCATCTCTACCAGTGACTTTACATCTCTTCCACCTCGAGAAGTTCCAATACTATAGTGTAGAGTGAGAGGACTGTTTTCATCCCCACTGTCAACTTCCAGGATGAATGCTGTATCACCGGGATGCCTTCCAGCAAGTTGCCGGACAGAACAGCTTCCTGACAATGACCTCTTTCTGCGGTCACAGTTAGGGAATCTTGGTGGAGTGTTATCGTTTATATCAAATCTGTGTTCCCATATGGTGCCAGTGTACGTGGGGCTTTTCCAGTGCCAAATGTCAAATCGAATGTTGATAATGAAAAGTATTTTTATCCATGCTCTTAGTCGTAGTTCAAGTGGCGTGAGCTCAACATTAAGTTTTTTACTGAAATATAGGATGACAAATTTGAAAGTATGAAATCACATATTGACTTTCGCACCCAAGCACAGTATAGTGGATAAACAAGTCGAGGTACGAGAAACGGACGAGGACTGTCTAAACACAGGTACCCTTGAAAACACTATGCAACATACATTGACTCTTCACAATAATCTGCATAAGTGCAATGGTCACACAAGATTTTGTAACGCAGATGACCCCCTTCGTGTTAATTATTCACAAAATATTCCTCTACCCTATTCAGATCATCAAAATCTGCTTTACCTCAATGACTGTGTTTACGCCAAAACATTAGATTGCCAACACGTCGTCAATGTGGACAGATAGTATCATCCACAATGAACACTTTTTAACTCACTCACTCACTAACAATGACCACTCGGTGGAACTATAACAAGAGTGATTATCTTATCCCTTATCCCTAAATCATAGCACCCTGTTCGATGAAAACAATATCAGCATGACAGACAACTAGAGCGCAATCTAATAATATGAAGCTTCCACCTACAAACATACTGCTAAGTAATACTGCTAGCAAATCATTCCTTAGATACATGTCTGCCTTTGAAGTTTAGAATCATCTTGATGATTTAATTGGATATTAAACCAGTTTTCCAAAGTGTTCAGTCACACATCCTTCACTTAGATTGTCTCCTGATAGACCAAAAAGGTGGCAAAATGGTACTCCTTTCATGGCTTGTCAGGAGTAAAACATATGTCTTATACTTTGAAAGGAAGATGAATTTGATTGCTTTTGGACAGTTTGGTGCACATATTTCTATTGCATTGCTTCATTCGAGAGTTGGATAGTACACTGTGCAGAATTTTACTTCAGCAGGTGAGAATATGTATCAGAATATCAATTACCTAATGATATTTATAAATATTACTCAGATATCTTCACGTGGGTCTTATACCCACCGTACCTAATATGCGTTTGCTATAATGCAGTGATTACTTCAATGTACTCACGTGGCAACTGTTGGTACCTTTGCGTAGTTCATTTCCAGTACGAAAGGAAAACTTGTTTTCATTAGCCATCCAGTAAGTGATATTCCAGCAGATGCAATAATGATAGATATACTAAAAGATGCTTTGACTTTTCCAGCAACAAATGGTCCTATACTTGTCTAATGCAAAACAGAAAAACATAACATATATAATTCATACTTTTATTGAACTCATTTTAATCTTGTGTAGTATCATAATGTTTGTTCACAGGACCAGTACGTTATTAGCTTAACCATACGAGGAAGGGGAACAGTAGCCTAGGTTCATGCCTGTGGGTACCAGGTATTTTCAGTGATATATATATTAAAAAAAGTATATAATTGTCTAAATCTCATTCACTGAAACATTTCGAAAGAATCGTAGTATTCTTTTTTTTCATAAGTATCTTTACGCACTTACTGACGTTGTTGATTTAACAGCCTGTACATCCACAGAAATATCTTGCCCAAGTTCTGCTCCTGCATCTAAGGCTGCAAGAAATACGATTATGGCCATTTTAAAAACATATCATTTTATCAGACGGATGTCTCGATATTTCGGTTATCTCGATATAATTTCATGGTTCCAACAAGCAAAATTACCCTTTTAACTTAATATTTGCAAAGAAACTCGATATGCGCATACGTTTCATGGTCAAGTATCCCACTGAACTGAGGTTGTTTCCACACGTTTACACACGGTGCGGCATGAATCAAAGGGATGCGGTAGTGTAAACTAATTAGGGCTAATTCAGTTGAAGGTGTCTCTTTTTTGTTATTTAATTAGGATTACTTAAGAAGGAATTAATTAGGAAGTAATCACTGTTACGACTAAACACTATTGATTACGGATTATAGCTTCGAATCAAAACGTACTGAGAAGCGTTTTGGGTTTTTTCATAGTGATATGCGATGATATGCCCTGGTCGGATGTCTCGAAGTTCGGATAGCTCGATATTTTTTCTTGGTCCCATGAATATCGAGACAACGGTGCTCGACTGTATGTTACTGAGTAGTGATCTCGATGTGGCCTTGACACAAAGAAATATTGCTTTTTTAGGTGAGGTGAAACTGGGTTTAACGTCGCACTTAAGAATATTTCGCGCATATGACGACGTGCATGCGTGTGTATGTGTGGCTGCTTGTACTAGCCAAGACTTAAGCTGCTAGCTCACTGAGATACCATGCCGCAGTTAAGCATGAACACCCTAATGAAACACATTATACTGACTCAGAACCGACCAGTCCTTGTTGTACCCATTAATGCCCAGCGCCAGGCATTGACCAACAAATACCATATTTTAACGTTATTGCTTTTTTACCGTCATGTATTATTATGTATACATCATAAACTAATGTATGTTTAACGATAAGGTTAGCTCAATAACAAATATAAGGCTATAAGAAATCTCTACAAATTTTGGTTCCAGAAATCATGCAAATGAAATAACTGCAAGAACAGTTTGCAAACTTAGGTAGCGCTGTGTACATATATGTGCCTTTCTATATATACCTTTCTTGCGATACTTGTGTATTCAGTCATTTGATGACATTCCGATCTTAAATGATCTTGACCCTATTTGGTGTTCACCTGAAGGTTCATATGGTAGGGTTGATAAACCTATGAGATAATTCATGTTGAGTACGTTATTTTCAGTGATAAATGACCGCCTTCGTGGTGTAGTGGTTAGAGCGTCCGCCCGGAGAGCGGAAGGTCGCGGGTTCGATCCCCGACCGCGTCATACCAAAAGACGTTAAAATATGGTACTTGTTGGTCCCTGCCTGGCGCTCGGCATTAATAATGGGTACAACAAGGACTGGTCGGCTCGGAGTCAGTATAATGTGTCTGAGTTGGGTATTCATGCTTCACTGCGGCATGGTATCTCAGTGGGCTAGCACTATAAAACCAGCTTCAGTCTGGGCTAGTACAAGCAGCCGCACATACACATACACACGCATGCACGTCGTCATATGAGCGAAATACTCTCAAGCACGACGTTAAACCCAATTTCACCTCACCTCACCTTCAGTGATAAATACTGATGTTATGGACATGATCCAAATACCCATGGAATTCTTAATGTGGACGTAAAGTCATGTGTTTCCGTGATGTTAAGGTAAACATGTAACTTGCCTTTGCATGTGTATACGGTTGGATGCACTTTCCATCAAGTTTCGTCGCTATTTGAGTTAGGTAATGGAAAGGGTTTTGCTGCTTATATAGTTATATCTGTTTCAGTGACCTTCGGTGTGATCCAATCATGTGTCAGAAATATTCACAAGGCCCATGTCGAGTCGTATTGTGACCCACCATGATGTCGTGAACATCTTTCATAAATGTTTGGTTGAGGAAAACAGCCCTCCTACAACATCTGTTCCGATTTTCGAAGCAAAACGTCTCTTCTGGGAGGATCGAAAAACAATATTATCGTCGTCGTTTTTAATACCTGAAAAATGCCTATTATCAAATTGTGTTACGTTTCCATCACCATGAAGTCAACTAATTAACGCGGACTGCCGATGAAATTCTTTCAAAACCTGAAATATGTTGTTTCGCGGATTAAAATCACTTGTCACACGCTTTCATGTTGGCAGATGGAACCTCAAAATTATTTGCGTCCATTACAAGGAAATTAAGTAAATAACGAAATACACCACTGCTATTCTTTCAAAATATGAGGTACGCTGTTTCACGTATTTCTTCACTGGCCAGACTTTAATCTTCTAAAAGGGGTTACTCTACATATAAGGGGCGGTGGGGTAGCCTAGTGGTTAAAGCGTTAGCTCGTCACGCCGATTACCCGGGTTCGATTCCCCACATGGGTACAATGTGTGAAGCCCATTTCCGGTGTCCCCCCGCCGTGATATTGCTGGAATATTGCTAAAAGCGGCGTAAAACCATACTCACTCACTCACTTACATATGACAAATACAACAATCCCTGCTGGATAAGGGAACTTCATGCCACCAGGTCCGAGGAAGGGAAAGTAGAGGGGTTTTCCATTTGGATAATCCTGCTTGTCTTCATAATCATCTTGAGCTTTCATCTCCTCCGTTAAAGCCCCAACTGGGTCAGCGTTTGTTTTTATTGTCTGGAAAGAACAATAAAAGATGAAGAAAAGAATGAAGATCATCAGAACAGAAATTGTTTTATGGGTTTTTTAAAATGTTTTGTAAGATACAGTTAGAGTTTTCATATAAGATTTTGACATTTGCCAAAGTGGGTGAGGAGATGATATTTAGCGTGACATCCGCACTGTCTCAGCCAAATCGTGACAAGAACAAATTTGAGGTTCATAAAGAATATGTGTATATTATACAACCTGTCGTCAAAGGACAGTAAAACAACTAGACTTTCACAGTTAGAATTAAGAACTAACACTATTTGGATAATACAATATGACAGGCTATAGATCGTCAACAACTGAAGGTAGATCACCATACTAGGGTCCATGGGGACTTTTGCTACCTGCATGGACCCTAGCTGGATTTACACTATCCCTTCAGCCTTTGGCGATTATGCCGACATTTAGCCACAATTTAAAATGACAATAATACTACGATTAAAAATGTGGTAGATCAAAATTTACTTCGAATGTTTTGGGACTTACGTATCCTCTCAGGAGAACAATAATTTTACAAGACTTTAACCCCCTTTGAGGATACAGCCACACACAATCACAGATACTAAACTACCAATCATTAAAATACATTTCTCTACAAAACATATGAATCGAAAGTTATAATTCAGTCCAATGTTGTTGTTTTTAATATTCGATATTAAACCTTATTAAAAAGATCCTTTACACTTTTAACACTGAAATATTTATCCCTTGTAATGGAAAAATTAATAGTCAAGAAGGACATGCTTGACCGTGATTCTTTCATCACAAGGAATGCACAATGGAGGACCCTCACATTTAAGCAAATACTCATGTGTATATCTTGAATGGCCAATACGACAACGTCGTATAACGACCTCCTCAAATCTTGTTTGACAGCCCAAGTAGATGTGACCGATAGTTGGTTATATTTGATGTAATTTATTGATACCTACTTGGGTGTCGCACTTCTTCTGCATCAGATCTCGGATGTACGATCTAATTACAGCTTTGTAATAAGGGCATGGAATGAGAAGTGGTGTAACAGATTTGTAACATTTGCCAAAGACGTCGCACTTATGACTTGGAACATGTAAACATGATTGAATAATTTGAAGTACGAGTAATGAGTACGAGTAATTTGGACTGATAACATAAAACAAATATTTAAGCGTTCTTGATGCAGCATACTGTTTCATATATACAATTGTGACAACAACATTACATAGACCCAATATACAAATGTATTACAACTTACATCATAAATGTGCCAAATGGTGACCAATGTGACATCGTTTCATTTAAGTCCTATCAGTTTTATTGATTGTAGAAAGAACACACTAGTCTTAGGAAGATATTACAAAGATATTACTCCAACGAGTATTATTCTCCTGAATAAAATACATTCTGAAATACTTTAATTTCTCCCAAATCACATCCATTACTTCAGTTTTCATTACACCAATTTTCGCACCTTTGTTCGTATTCCATCCAACATTTCATTCATCTGTCCTACGAACTCTTTGCCAGGGATATTGAGGTTAGTCAGCTGATCCGTGATGGAGGACAGGTCCATGTTTTCCAGGCTGGTAATGCCGTTCTGTATAGTAGCTGTTTACAGATACACACGTATGGATGAAGACAGGAAGGCTTAAGATGGATTACGTTAACACACAATTTATATCATTCAGGATATGTCCAAGGAACCATTTATGTTAATTGAGTACATTTCCAACACTAAATTATTTATTTTAAAATTCCCAGTTTCCCCATTACCAAATGGGGCTTCTAAAGCCTGACTAGTTTCAGTTTTTATAGGGTGTTCCGTGAGGCAGTGAGTAAGATAAATGAATATGTCAAAAGTGAAGGCTAGTATTTGAGAATGTAAATGCACGAGTGTACTAGAAAACGTAAAGTAGTTATTCACTTATGTATTTGCAATATAGCCATAGTATTACTGGAAATATGGTGGTTGATCCTAAGCTTCAGGATATTGATCAATTTAGCCATAACTCCCAAAGACATTTTGATCAGCATATATGAGTAATACTATGGTAGTGATATAAAAATATGAGAAAAAATGTTGAACGAAATCTCACTTGATAGTTCTTCTTATAACCCAAATATATATATATATATAATGTTATGCAATAGGTCCACTTGTGCCCATTACCTATATTTGCATAGACTCGGTCCTTAACATTTTATGTTTTGTCAACCTCAGTTTGGAGGCATATTTTGTGCTGGTCGTGACACAAAACTCACTTCGAGACGAATAGAAAAGGTGGCGACAACGTTTAAGTAAGAATAATAATTACACAACAGCATCATTGGTCTATCGTACGAAACATCAGAATTGTAAACTGACGTATTAAGTGAGTGGGTAAGTGAGTTAAGATTTCAAGTCACATCGGCAATATTTCAGCCATATCGTGACTAAAACTAGTTCTAAATTCATAATACATACATATATAATACATAAAATGTCAACGAAGGAAAGTAAAACCACTAGATTATCACAGATTGAGTTAAAACTAGCTAGCATATATTTTTAAAAGTAAAAAATATTTTTGGGCAATACAATGTAAAAATGTAAAAACAACTGAAGGTAGATCACCATACCAGGGACCATGGGGACTTACAGTGCCTTTGCTACCTGCATGGACCCTAATTGGATTTACACCATCCCTTCAGCCGCTGGCAATTGTAGGACGAGTTTAGCAGAATTTTAAAGGAACAAATATACTACGTTTAAAAATTGGGTAAGCAAAAATTTAACTTTGAAAGATTTGGGACTTACGTACCCTCTCAGGAGGACCATAATTTTACGATACTTTAACCCCCTTCGAGGATACAACCACTAACAATCGCAGTTACTAATTTATACTACCATGTTTAAAATACCATTTATCTATTTACAAATCATTTAATAAATCTAATTCTTTTTAAAATGCAATAATTAAATGATAACTGACATTATTAAAAAGAGCCTTCATAGTTTGTGATTTGAAATAGACATTACTTGTGATGGAATATTCAACACAGTCAAGCAGGACATGCTTGACCGTGATTCTTTCATCACAAGGGATGCAAAATGGAGGATCCTCACCTGTCAATAGGTATGCATGAGTATATCTTGTGTGGCCAATACGACATAGGCGAATGATGACCTCTTCAAACCTGGACTGACAACTCAAGTATGTATAACCGATATAGGGTTTTATTGCATGTAATTTATTGATACCTACTTGGGTGTCCCACTTCTTTTGCATCAGATAACGGATGTAACTTCTAATGCCAGCTTTGTAATCTGAGTAAGGGATGAGAAGTGGTGTCACGGATTTGTTAAGTGCTGCCTTAGCTGCAAGATCAGCCATTGTATTACCAGAAATGCCAACGTGGCTGGGTAGCCAACAGAGGACGATGTCGTACTGGCCAGTAGCAAGATCATTATATAATTCGATAATTTCAATTAAAAGTGGATGTTTGCAAGAAAGATGTTTGATGGCCTGAGATCAAGAAAGAGAGTCAGAGAATATTATATATTGTTTATATTTACGGTGTTTATTGATATATTTTAAGGCTGTTAATATGGCGTTAGCTTCTGCTGTGAAAATAGAGCTGTTATCCGGCAATCGAGTAGATATTGTTTTGGATCCAATGACAGTGGCACAAGCCACAACGCAACCATCCTTGGATCCATCTGTAAATAAGGATTTATATGTATTATATTTATTTCTTAATTGACTAAATTCTTATTTATACTGCAATTCATTAGTTTCTGATTTTTTAAATGTGGTCAATGTTAGGTCAACTTGGGGCCTAACCAATTGCCAAGGCGGAGAAGAAAGAAGACGGGAAGGAGATATATTGTCCAGCCCAATGCCGTCAGCAGAAATGAAAGGTTTTATTCTGAGCCCAAGAGGCGGAACAAGAGAAATTTTGTTGTTGTATAAATCCTCATAAAGAGGATTGAGAACACAGTTAAATGCAGGTTAAGACTCGTTAGAATAGAGTTTTGTTATATACTGTAATGATAATTTGATACGACGATAGAGACTATCAATAGGAGAGGTTCTAAAGGACCCAAGACAAAGTCTTAGGCCTAGGTGGTGGACAGAATCAAGTAGTTTTAGGTTGCTTTTGCAGGCTCCACCATATACGACGGAGCCATAATCAAGTTTCGAGCGGACCAATGATCGATACAGGTGGAGGAGGGTAGCTTGATCCCCTCCCAAATTTGAGTTGGAAACAACTTTCAACAAATCGAGCCTTCAGGCATTTAGCTTTAAGGGATTTAATATGCGGCAAAAAAGTTAAATAGGAGTCGAAAATTGGACCCAAGAACTTGGCCTCCTGGACAACTTTGATTGGAGTGCCATTTAAATATAGTTCTGGGTCTTTACGCGGCTTATATTTTCTACAAAAGTGTAGACAATTAGTTTTGGACTTGGAAAATTTGAAGCCGTTTTCAAGACACCATATATTTATTTTATTTAAACACAACTGCAATTGCCGTTCAATAGTATGCATATTGTTACCACGACAAGATATATTAAAATCATCCACAAAAAGTGATCCATCGATTGAATCGTTTAAAACCTTGGATAAACTGTTGATCTTGATACTAAATAAAGTGACAGACAAAATACAGCCTTGTGGGACACCCTGATCCTGATTGTAATGGTCAGACAGGGTTGAGCCCACTCGGACTTGAAATTGCCTGTTTCTTAAAAACTGTGATATAGAAAGAGGTAAACAACCCGTCAAACCAAAGTCATGTAAATCCTTCAAAATGCCATGCTTCCAGGTCGTATCATAATTGATACTGCATGTTGTTTAGTTACTATTGCATTTTTGACAAAGAATTCTAGTCGTACCAAATGATCAATGGTGCTACGATTTTTCCTGGAACCACATTGTATATTTGAAATAAGGTTATTGGCTCCCAGATACAATATTAATCTGTTATTTACCATTCGTTCCATGGTTTTACAGACGCAGCTGGTTAAAGATATCGGTCTGTAATTGGAAGGATCAGTATGATCCCGGCCAGGTTTCGGTATAGGGACTACAATGGCATTACGCCATGAAGGAGGAAATTTTCCAGACGTTCATATATTTTATCAAATAGATCTAAAAGTGTGACTAGACATGGTTAAGGCAAGTATTTCAGTAGCTGATAATAAATGTTGTCATCACCCGCTGCAGTGTCATGAGCTTGCTCAAGAGCTGTATATAGCTCATGTAATGAAAAAACTTCATTATAGTCTTCACCATTACTTGAATCAAAATTAATTTTTGTCTTTTCTTGCTGTTTCTGATATCTCTGAAACTCAGGGACATAATTTGCTGATGAAGAATGCTTGGCAAGAGTTTCGCCAATCTTACTTGCAATTGTAGATTTATCAGTAATTAAATTATCACCATCTTTCAGATGATGAACCGCAGATGTTGAACCTTTGCCTTTAATTCTTTTAACCATGTTCCATACTTTGGACATTGGCGTACGTGATTTAATTTTGGAGACATAGTTCCTCCAAGATTGCCGTTTGTTTTGTTTGAAGGTACGACGCGCCTTCGCATTGAGTATTTTAAATTTGTTTAAGTTATGGACAGTTGGGTGATGGCGGAAATAATTCTCTGCCTTTTTCCTCGCTTTTCTGGCTTGCTTACAATCTGTACTAAACCATGGTTTCCGTACTTTTGGAGTTGTAGAGGACTTTGGTATACACTTATCAGCTATTCAATTGAAAATGTCAGAAAATACTTCAATAGCATCAGAGTCATCATTGAAACATTCAGGTCGTAGTTTAGATTTGCATATAGTTTCGAACAAAGACCAGTTTGCTCTTGAAAAATTCCATCTTGTACATGATGGAGAATCAGATGGAGTTATTTCTGAAAGGATAGTTGGGAAGTGATCATTTCCACAAAGATCATTGTGGACTGACCCATCGAAGTCATTGAGGAGGATGGAGTCTGCAAATGACAAATCTAACGAAGAGTAAGTGCCAGTTGCAGGATGCAAATAAGTGCTTGAATCAACATTGAGTATACATAGGTCGTTATTGGAGATGAAATCGTCCAGTATTTTACCCTTGGTATTTGTTGTTGAACTACCCCAGAGCGGGTTGTGTCCGTTTAGATTGCCCACAATGATACAGGGTAGGACTCGTAATCCTTCGCTCGAGTTCGAGACGGGGTTTCGGTGGAAACTTTTGCAAGTGAAACAAGCACCGTCCTTGCTCATCTAAACAAGATGGCCATCCAACCAAGTAATGCCGGGCCTGCCTTACCCGTCGTTGGTAAGCTAAACAAAGATGGCCGTCCAACCTAGTAATGCCAGCCTGCCTTACCCGTCGTTGCTAAGCCAAACAAAGATGGCCGTGCAGCCTAGTAACGCCGGGTCTGGCAGACCCGTCATTGCTAAGCCAAACAAAGATGGCGGCCGAGCTTAGCAATGCCGTCTAGACATGATGTCAGAGTATTTCTCTGGCTGTGGCCTGTCACGCGGGTATTGAATACAAAGCAAGGCACACAGCCGTATTAGGGTTTCTGGCTGTTTGTAACGAAAAGAATGTTTGAAACCAGTTTTAAAACTGGTCACTGTTAAAAGTTTCAAGGGAACCAGTCTATAGCTGAAAACAATTTTTAGAAGCCACAATCAATTATTTTAAAATCGGGTTACATAAGCTTGGAAAGCAAACGGGCTTTCGACTGGATTTAAATGTAGCCGTAATATTCGGCGACGACTTTATGGAGTGGGTCTGCAATGAACTTGTCCAAGTGAGCTACGGAGTAGGTGGAGTACGGGGCCGTGCTTTCCCTGGTTGTCAGGCTATAATAGATTAACGTGCCCATGAGACCTAAACTATCGTACATACTGGTGAAAAAAAAATTCCCTCGACTTATGACTCGACGCAGGGCGGCGTTAATATCGAGGCCACTGACGTCCATCCCGACGTGTCTGATCAATCTCCACATGTCGCTAATGAGATACATAAGACGAATCTTTAATAAGAAGGACGCAATACCTTGTCATGAAGGACGATCATCAATTCCGATCCCCTACCCGGTCCGTCTTGCAAGTAATACAGATTCGGTTCGTCGTCTTTGATGTCCACTCGGTCGATTCGGTGCGTTTTCATGGACCATATGGGGTCTGTGGCGCGACGTTTATCCCCTCCTTCGAATTCACCGGGCTGGTACAGATACCTCACGACGACCCGGTCCGTGACACGATGGCACAGCTGATTCGGTCGTCACAGATTTCATTCGAATGGCTTAGACGGGTCTTTTATTGGGGAGTCGAGTGACTTCATTGTTGATCGCCGACACCACTCTGTCGATCCTTTTTCTTGGTTGACCATCTTTTGGGCATACTGATGTCGGAACAAACGCTCGGCTAAAGTCCTGTTGAATCTTTCAACGATGGCTTGCCTTCAGTGAGCTCCGGCCACGCCTCATCTCACCTGAACTTTATGCTTGGATAACAGCTGCGACACAGCTCCCATTGATTCGCGTCCAGGATCGACTTGTAATTCGGTCGCCCAGGTCAAGCGACTGCGTTTGTAGATGCGTTCTAAGGCCTTGGCGACTTTACTCGAATCTTTGGTCATCAACGGCTCCGCTTCCTTGTAGCGACTGGCGACGTCCACGACGGTTAGGGTGTACTTGTACGTTTTGTTTCTCACCCTGTCGTGCGTGAGAAACAGGAGGTCGGCTTGATGTGTACGCTTGGGTATGGAAATGTCAAACTTTCTTCTCGGGATGTATCCGGGAGCTGGCAGGTACACTCGCCAGATGGCTTGTTTTTTAAGCCAAGCTTTGGCGGTATCCTCGGAGACACGAGCGGCTTTGGCTAGCTTCGGGATTGCGCTCACACCTTTCCAGTAAGCCCAAGGGCTGTAGTAAACCTTCTCCATGATGTATACATGCTATCGTTCATTGAATTGTCTCGATGCATTGAGTGGAGTTTCCTTTATTGGGGGGTCTCGGAAACTCCCAATGCGTCGAGGTCAACTGTTGGTACCCATGGCCATAAGTGTACTCAGCGATCGGTGTGCTGGCGCATTCGTCCTTCATCTTGCCGAGGACCTTTTTTTATTGGTCGTGCTGTGTAGGGCGTGGTCTAGGGGTAATCGCTGGTGTCGTACAAGTGGCTGTGTTTCGCCATGTCCTCTTACACATCCTCGGTACGAATTTCCCTGAGCAGTGAATCCGTGTCCGTGTACAGCACTTCACATCGATCGCCGTTCTGTGGCTTGAGTCGGTAGTAATAAAAGTCGTACATGAGATGTTTGGAGAGGTTGAGGATGCTCATCTCCACGTAGACGAGCTGGTTGAGCTTGATGTGGCTTTTGTTCATGTGTAGCACTGCCAAGTCATTATCGAATAGATTGCTTCAATTGAAGGCCGGGCTAGCTATGAGTTTCCTGAGTTTTTCTGCCTCATGAGTTTGACAGTTTCTCAAGTTGTCCATGGTCTTACCGGACAGCGAGTTGTTCAGAACGAGTTTTTCCACGTTGGCCAGCTTATTTTCCAGAGCAACGTTAGTTGATAGTCCAACATCCAGTCTTGGTTCACCGTCAACCGTTCGGGTGCCAGCAGATAGCTGTTGTGAGCAACGTGCAATGCCACGGGATACTCCAACTCCACTTCGAGGATGTAGCTTTGTTCGAATCCGGCGCGATGCTCACGATATCGATCTCATCGTCCAACCACTCTAACCCGCCCGTAGGTAGAGACTCGCTCATGGACGAGCCGTACAGCTTGTTGGCGTCGAGATACAGGAGGTGGTTGGTGGGCCTGCTCAAGTCGTAGCTTTCCACGTATTTGTTGTTGGCTTTCACGTACCGTTTAGAGACCATGGAAATCCCACCGGGCATGCCTTTCTGGACGAACAGGTGCATGTCGTAATCCGTGAGGAATTCCACTTTACTTCAGCGGCGCATCCCACGAGAGACCGGGGCTGGTGTAGTACCAGGCAGGATCGAGTTGATACTGTTTCAAACACATTGTTCTGGATGTCTCGAACACGTCGGCCAGCAGCAGGACGTCCGTTTTCAAGAAGTGGTCGTGATAATCGCTCAAATGTCAACAGCACAGTTTCTCCCACATGTTCTGGTTGTGGTCGTAATCGTCCTGGGAGATGGTCGAGTCTGTTAAGCCACTGTAAAATCGGCCGATGGGGGGTAATGGTGGCTCGTCGTACTTAGACCAATCGTCCATGTACTCATATGCCCTTCCGTAGCAGCAGAGGTCGAGTCGCCTCATTGGTGTATTGATCACTGATGGTGAAGGTATCGTTGGCTTTGACAGGAGGAACTGAGCACTATCGATAACTCTTAGACCATTGAGCGAGAACGAGATGTATTTTTCCATGTTGCTGGGGATGCACGTTAACTTGCCCTCAATGTTTGAGATGGCCTGCATGATCAAGTGAGCATTATACCCTCTCAAATTGTGAAACACCATGGGGATGGGGAGGGTTTGGGGTATCGATTCTAATCTGGAGGTTGCAAGCGTTATGGGCGGCACCTCGGTATCGACTGGTGATGTGGCAATGATCTGTCAAGAAATTCCCATTCAGGGGTTGGTTGCACACGTAGCAACGCTGAGCCTTTTCATGAGCGAGTTTATCCTCCGGCTTCATATCCATGGGGGCTGGGTCCGACAAAGCTTCCCTGATGTTTCTCTCTTCGCGTTGTAAGAACGTGAGTAACGTTTCGGCCGCGTCGGGACCTCGGCAGATCACGTGAGCGTTCGTTCGTCCGTGCGTCGAATCGGACAACAACGTACCCGAACGCTGTGGCTTGGTGTTTTTGCGTTTTGTACTTGAAACTGCGATTCGTGTCAGGGAGCGTGACATGGTCGACCCGTTTGATGAGCGCTTCGAAGTCGGCTTAAATGACGAAAGGCAGAGGCATTTGATGTTTGTGATTGATTAACGTTAAGATGTTTTGATGTTCTCGAGGCATGTCGATTCGGACGGCCATCTCTCCCATGCCTCGGGGGAATCCTCCCGGTGTGCTTCCAGCAGGTCTTCTTGCTTGAAACCATGCAGGCATCGTTCACAGGAAAGGTAGGTTTTCCTTGTGGTTCGATTGGTCGTACAACAGTCGGCTCAGACTTTTGATCCACGCGTAGTGATATCGGTCGCAAGAATAACCCTTCAATCCCCGTTCTTTAGCTCAGAGTTTGAGGTCTTGCACGGTTGGGGGCTTGCCATATTTCATGTTGAGCAAGGTGAGCAGTTGGGGTTTCCTCATGCGAGAATTAACCAAACAATCCACGACTTTTAGCGAGAGCTTTGAGTTCGCCGACGGTCGTCATGATTGCTATATCAATATGCGAAAAACGTTTTAAAAAAAATATATAATTATATTCAGGTGAGAAGTCATAAGTCTAATAGGTTGTTCAATGAAGCGCACGTGAAATCTCTTTTTAAATGTTTATTCTGAGGAGTCCGTTACGTTCGTTGAGATAATCTCTTTTCATCAAGTAGATGAGATGACCTCGGACCATGTCCTCTCCGAATAATGACATTTCACACCGATCCCGCACACTTCGCACGTGTAGTTGACGAAACCCTTTCTTATGGACATCATGTGGATGCCGCAATAGTCGGTGGTGCATTTCCTGCCGCAGGTTTCGGTTTTTCCGAGAAGCACGTACTGACACTGAAACGGTGCGTGTCGTCCCATCTTTATACACATGTGGAATATTTTATACACATAAATAAATATTTTAGTCTAATTGCTTGGCTACGAATACGGTGGCGGCTAATCCTAAGGCCACAAAAATCATCTCCCAGTCTTGCTGTGCCTTGGGAGGGGCGTAATACTGAGAGAGGGTGGGTTCGCTGCCGAGGGGGTTGAGCCTTTGCCCGTGATCAGGTAGTATTTTTGCATGGCGTCGTCGACGTCCTTGAACGTTCAAAGGGCGTGGTTTTCGCGTTGCATTTGGGGGTTGATGAAATCGATTCTTTCCATGCGTTTTTTTGCGTACTTGGCTTGCACGGCCTGCAGTTTATCCATGGCCAAATCGTGATGTTTCCGTTCCGCTTCGATTTCGGCCACGTTGGACGTGCCTAATCGGGAAAAGAGATAAATGCTCCCCGAAAAGACCAGGGCGTTGATGAGAGGCCCGCCGAGCATGATCGCGACCTTGGCCATTTTCTATATATTTTATACTTTCTTACTTTAATATGTTTTCCGGAATGATGCCTTGCTTGACGAGCATCTCTTTGGTGGTCATCACCAGTCCCAAGTCTAGCGCAAGCATGCCCATGTCTTGCAGGTTGAAATCGAATTTGGGTGCCGGTTGTTTGGTGATCATTTTGCTCAATCGAGCGTAGCCTATGGCCAGCCCACTGACTGGTTGCGAATCTGTCGAGCCAATTCCGGATTCGTCACCTTGTCGAACTCCGGCAAAATATTGTCGATGGTGTAGCGACCCTTCTCGCCGGTCTCCGTCACGTGGCTATAATTGTTAAATGCGAGTTCATACTCCAGCCTGTCGCCCAGCGCAGCTTGGTAAAACGGCATGTGACCCTCCAGCAACACGAAGTTGAGGGGGATGCAAAATCGGTTCCCGAACGCCTCGGCGATGGCCTTGTGTTTATTCGAGGTGAGTTCAGCTTGGTCGAAACCGTACCCCACTCACAACCGAGTAGACGGACATTCGGACAGACAAATCCCCTGGTACTTCATGTTTTCCCGTTCGTTCGCGGTTCTCCAGAGGTCCGGGTAGCTGAAGAACACATCGCTGTCGTCGATGCTCAGCACTTCGTTACCGCTGATTTTGATGGAAACTGATCTGGAAGGACAGGCGAGCCGTCCCCAGAATGATGACGTCGTCCGTGCCCAGGTTGGGAAAGCACAGCAACAGCGTTTGGATCTCGTCGATCATGCTCGGATTGTTGGTGATCGTCACTGATTAATGTACGGCTTAATGTACCACCAGGGGTTCTCTCAATTTTCGGAAAGGATCGAGTTTTCGTCCGTACATCGCCGCCAAAGAATTTTTAACCAAATGAGGCACACCCGACCGAGATCCCACCGACCACGAGCGCTGTTTTACGATCGAGGTGTTGCTGATGTTCGACCTCCTCGCGTGGTGATAGGCATGGTGGTGATGGTTGAACGCTGGGCTCTGGTGCTGGTGGTGGCGTCACGATCCCGGTTTCACCGGTATGCGTGGGCGGTGGGACGTGAATCACGTTGACATCGGGATTGACGACCAGTTTCTGATTGGCGGTGGCGATGACGATTTCGTTGTTGTAGCCGACCACTTTGTGGATCCTCAATCGCATGTCGCTCAGAGCCATGTACAGTCCAACGCCGAACACGTAGTCGACTTTCAACCGGGCATATTCGAAAGTGTCCTGGTAATGCTGGATGGCACTCGGTAAATCCACCGATCTGGCGATGGCGTCCTCGACGTTTGACACGAACTGTTTCTGCACGTCGTAGGCCATCCCTTGACCCACGATGCTGGAACGCGTTTGCGACTGCGCCCCCAGCAGCGCCCACATACTTTCTAATCGAATCGTTCAACCGACGTGTCCAGCATATATATTTTCCAATCGTCTTCAACGTATTCGGGCTGCTTGACTTTTTGGATGCTGAAAGGAATTCTACCTTGACCTGTAGAGTTCATGCCATCATCTCTCCATTCATTACTTTCCAGAAGATAGGCCGGCGTCAGTAGAATATCTTGTTTTAACAAAGCAGCGCTGGCTTCTTTCACGGGAAGTCCATCACTGTAGGGAATACCCAACCCGTGGTTCACTCCTACCGGTATACACCAATCCGTGTTCGGACGATTTCGAAATCACCACAAATCCGTTCGTAAGCTCGCCCGTCGTCAGGATTGTTCGATGCATTCGATGTCCTGCAGAAGCGGCGCTTTGATTTCTTTCAGGATGGTCCTGATCTGGTAAAACACATGAAAATAAAACACAGACCCACTCAGCGCATCACGGCGCGTGTCGTTCAAGATCAAGCAGCACCCTGTCGTCGCACACCACACGGCAAAATTGAGTTGATTCTGCCAGAATTGCATCGGGTTGTGAAACCAACTGTGAACTGCCTTGACGTTTGTGACCCTCAGCCTATACTTTAAAAAAAAACATCAATAAATCAAGTTCGAAAGTGGGAACCCTCCTTGGCATCCACCACGATCTTCACGTGCGTGAGATCGGTAGCGGTGACTGTCGTATCGCTTTTAGGATAAATCACTCCCGGCTTGTACTTGGGTGTAGCCATATTGAAAGTATACCGCAGTGTCTCGTATATGTGTAACATGTACGTCATGCTCCCGGGAATCAGGAACGGCGAGCCCGTTTTACTGCTGCACATGATTGATAACACGTTGGGGTACCTCGAAGTCGCTCTCTGTGATCTCACCTACTATCGATCGATGGCAATCGCCACGAGTTGTCCAACGGTTATTACAGCATGTGCATGCTCAACGACGAAATTTTCAAACCCATGGGAGCCAGCCTCAAACTCAACGAGTCAACGGGTTGTCGTCGAACATCGTACAACCCCGAGACACCGTCAAGGGTTCGCAAATACCGAGCCTTGTGGTCTACCACAAGGTGTTCATTCATCTCGATCGGGTAAGCTGACGGGCAACATGCAAGGCGAACGCCCTTCCACGGGGCTGAGATCCGTACCCATCAAAACGGAAAAGTGCAATGACAGTCGAACAGAATCGCTTTCGACCTTACAGTACAAAAAGTTAACACAGGGCATCATCACTGAACTCAAACTATCCGTTTTAGATATAAGACATAAACCCATACATATTGGCTATTTTAGCGCCACATTGCACATCAAACAACCATGACTCAAGCTTCGGGTCCAGAAACGATCATGTGAATTAGAAAATGCCCAGTGATCTCCGACCTCGGGGACACTCGCGGCTTCGACAACCCGGGGAAGAAGGCAAAATATATGGTTGAGAATTAAAAAAACACAATTACAGGCGAGCGGAAGTCCATGGTGGTGGTGGTGGTGGTAACCTAGGAGATTTAGACGATGTCATCACCGGAGGGCTCAGGAAAAACACCCAGTACAATCTCGTCCTCAACGACAATAACAAATGGGTGATGATCCCGATATTTGATGGCAGTCTAGGTGATTTAGACAATGTCGAGACCTGAGGTCTCTTAAAAAACACATTGTACCAGTTCGTCCTAACCGATGATAACCAATGGACGTTTATCTCCTCCCAAATCGACTGGCTACTCGATATCCCCCTCGTTTCTCCCTACTAGTTTGTGGAGTCGAGGGATCATTATTTAATGAAAGTCCTCAATAAGAGGATTCTCATCGCAGCTTAAGTCCCCTCGCAACGAAAGAGTGTGATCGTCAGCCTCATCCCGAATAAAGCGGGTCATTTACTAGTGAGTCGACTGGATAGTCGAAATACGAGTTTACAGTTGGTGCTTGAATCCGAACACGGACGATTTCACACAAGGGATTCCAAACATTTCTACGCTTTATATCAAAGTCATTCTCGGGGAGGCATCACCCGACAGAGATGTTGAAATAAAAACGTGAGTAAACCTCCGTTGGCCTCGAAAACATCAAAATCATGTGTGCTCGATTTACATAGAGAAAAACGTCAACACTTGCGTGAGCCTCGAAGGAGTCATGATTAACTTGGAGAATACAATCGAGCTCACGAGGATTTTTCTACATCCAAAAATCCACCTCATCAGCTTAAACTTAACGCACGAGAAATTGTCTGAGAATCAATTGGAAACTCTTCCATAATACGAGCATAAATAACCGCCCGGGTATCTGGGCTGGCGGGAGTAGACTTTAAATTCATTTCACGTCATCTGCAACGGAGAGCGCTGAAGCATGACGAGATCAGGGTTTTGGCCGAAGCCAAGTTAAACACGATCAAAGATCATATTTCCACCGCGATCACTGATAGCAAAATCTCCGAGGAAGAGTTTCATTTGGTGATGCCCGAAATCGCGAAATACCACCGAATGAAAGAAGAGATTCAAAACAAGACTCGAAAAACCGCTGACATCGGCGAAGACGAGAAAAAAACCCTCATAGAACAGGGTCGACAACAAATCATTCAAACCTTCCTTACCAAGAACAAGGATCTGATCAAAGATTCACCTTAAACTGTTATGTAGATGTAAACATAACCTAGTAAAAAATAATAAACCCTCATCGTACTACTTCTTTTCAAGAAACCTACATTAGGTCAACCCAACCGTAGGCTGAGAGCAGCTAGGCAACAGCTACTGTTTATATCAATGCACATCAAGCAAACTGTATTTTGTAGATTTTAGCAATGTAACTCATACGCTTTCCAAGCTTATGTAACCCGATTTTAAAATAATTGATTGTGGCTTCTAACAATGTTTTCAGCGTCTGGTTTCAAACATCCTTTTCGCTACAACCAGCCAGAAACCCTAATACGGTTGTGTGCCTTGCTTTGTATTCAATACCCGCGTGACACGCCACAGCCAGAGAAATACTCTGACGTCATGTCTAGACGGCATTGCTAAGCTCGGTCGCCATCTTTGTTTGGCTTAGCAATGACGGGTCTGCCACACACGGCGTTATTAGGCTGGACGGCCATCTTTGTTTGGCTTAGCAACGACGGGTAAGGCAGTCCGGCGTTACTAGGCTGGACAGCCATCTTGTTTAACTTAGCAACGACGGTGCTTGTTTCACTTGCAAAAGTTTCCACCGATACCCCATCTCGAACTCGCATCACTGGACTACGAGTCCTATGCTCAACCATCACACCACCAGGACTCCTGATCAGTCAATATTCGCAACTGTGGGTCTAGGCTGGAGTACATCGAAGGATGCCTCTCGATAGACCATGGCCGTTTTTTAAGGGGCCTGGGGAACTTATTTTATAAAAATAAGCCTCTAAGCCGCAATTGCGTCAACCCCCCCCCCACCTCTACTACTACTTTCTGCTGAAGTGTTGAAGAAGGCGGAATATATAGAGAGCATAATGTAAAAGCAACATGTAAAGTAAGTCGCACTGCAACAGCTTGGAGATTTGTTTTAAGTGTTACAAAACTATGTATAACATCCTGCTTAACAAGTATTGAAGATCCTCCACTGGCCCTGTCACCCGGAGGTGAAAAATAATTATATGCTTCGTACTGACGTAAATTAAAAGTATCCGTCTGCTTTAGATAAGTTTCCTGAAGACAAAATGCTGAAGGGTGAAAATCTTGAACTAATAGCTGTAATTGATTGAAGTTAACCCTTAGACCTCTACATTTCCACTGTACGATATTTTTGGAAATCACTATCGTTTAGGTGGGTTGATTGGGGATCTACCCCGTACTTTCTTAGAGGGCGACAAGCTATGTTCCCTAGGATGGATGTTATCAGACACATCCATGTCCTCGAGTGACCAAAACTTATTAAATACTTTTTATTTATCTGACCCTTTAGGGGCTCGATTTGTTTTTGATGTTTCTGTTCTTGGTTTTGGTTTGGATTTCACCGTTTGCTTCTCATTTCTGTCCGGTTGAGATTGAGGTTTTTGAACAGGAGGCGAAAGTTGCTGAGAGAGGTTTTGTTGATCAGGAAGTGGATTTGCTGTCTGAGTGGCTTGTTCAGGGGAAACGAGTTTGGGACTATAAGAGTCTATCCATGTCAAATCTGTTTGACAGGAATGTGACGATGTAGGTACAGTAGTTCTTTTGGTGTTGTTTCAGGTGGTGTCTTGGCAATGGAGGCAACGGTTTCTGTACTGTCACTGGACTGTACAATCTTTTGGCTTCAGCAAAACTTATATTTCTAGTGAATTTAATTCTATTGATATCCTTCTGTTTTTTCCAAACAGGACAATCCTTGGAATAGGATGAATGATTTCCGAGGCAGTTCGTGCATTTTTTGAAACTACTGTCACAATCTTCTGTTACATGTGTTTTTTCTCCACAATGCACATATGTAACAGACAATGTG
The DNA here is from genome assembly GCF_003918875.1 of Haliotis rubra. Taxonomy (NCBI): domain Eukaryota; kingdom Metazoa; phylum Mollusca; class Gastropoda; order Lepetellida; family Haliotidae; genus Haliotis; species Haliotis rubra. The sequence goes on from NW_025765307.1 coordinate 165,158, forward strand.
CAAATATTCACACCGTGTCCGAATTTCTGGCATTTGAAACACCGCAGAGGACTTGGGATGTACACGTCAACATTTACATTGCAGTAACCTGCCTTGACTGATTGAGGAGGATTCGGCAAGAGAAAGAAAAGAGATAGGTGTTTGTTTGCACAGTTTCATTATTTTTACGGGTTGTAAATCTCTTCACGTAGAGGACCCCTTGATCTTTCATCTCGGTTACAATTTCAATTTCCGTCATATCTGCAAACAGACGATCTCGGTCTCGTACAAAACCTTTACTGGTGTTCAGTGTTCAGTGTGCAGAGACCATAACCGGAACACCTACAAACACCTCCTTTGACAGCAGGTTGGTTGCTTGCTGTTTTCTATGACACTCGCGTAATAGAGAACCTGAACACAAGCGTTTAATGTTTTTAATTTCACCTGCTATGCCGTGGACACCTTTTGATATTGCAAACGGATTTAGCTTCAATGGAGTTTTATCAAGAGTCTCAAGAATCAGGAAACGTGGCCAGTAATCAACGGATTTTGAGGGTCGTTGTTCGTCATCATCATTATCGAGTGGACGTTTCGTTTTTTCGTTTGGGGTTTCGTAAGCCATGTTGAGTTTAGTTTGATTCGTCATCCAAGCTCACCACCCACCACGGAGTATCATAAAGACAATGCCGTTCACAAGTGGATTTCCAACTTGCAGCACCAAGGATACCTGCATCATATACTCAAGCAGAATAATCAACAAGTAATTATTCCACCAGATTGGCCCATGAGCCACTGCCTTCTGGACATAGGACTCTAGGCAAATTACTAAATTGGAGTAGTACAAACAATATATAGATATATCATCATGAAGCCAAAACAACTGACACAATTTCTAAATAATTTCTAAAATGTTTACAGCAAAATTTACATGTACAGGGCTTAGCATGACCAGCCGATTGGTTGAACCGGGCCAATTCATCCACCCGTCTAGGTGAAGTAAGGGGCGAAATGGTGTGTTAGGCAACAGGAACGCCTGGTCCTGGTTCCAGTGCCCTCAACCACCAGACTCCCGTCCTCCACCGACACAGGGGCGCAACCCACGGCAAACAGGTTGGTGGACCAAATATACCCCTGGGTCCACACGGGGGATTGAAGAGCGCTTAGCGTTACCCAGCACCCACCACCAGGAGGTGGCTCTTCACGGGTGCCTGACGTATTAAGTAAGCTTTTTCACTTACCAGAAATAAATCGCTTGTGCCTGTGATGAAAAGCTAAGTGCTTGATGATTTTGATGTCATGAAGACACATGGAGTTGTAGCATGGCTTGACAGAAAGAGAGACTACCAGTCCGCCTCTCTGTATTTCCACAGAACTCTGGAGACTGAATGAGACTGGTCCCAGTCGAACCCCAGTCCTGAAGACACTGTTACCTTCAACAAAGACACCATTACCATACGTTATAGAGCAATGTGGAAAGGACGTCATAAATCATTATGCCAAACATATTTCTTTATGTCATTAGTGTTTTTAAATACTCATAGCATCATTTTAGCTTTACGCTTGTTTTGTGGGGAAAATATGTTTATGCCAGTTCATAAAATGTAGATGGATGCAATGAGAAATAAAGAATGAATGTAATGGACTTAGGCACTATCGTTTGGAAGAAAAGTATATACTGAATCATACGAAATCTGCTTTAAGTGAGTGAGTGAGTTCAGATTTAAGTCACATCGGCAATATTTCAGCCATATCGTGACTAAATCAAATTATAGATTTATAGTAATTGAAAGTAAATTTTTAAAACCTGTTAGTGAAGGAGCAGGCATACTTAGTTTTCTAGTGACAATCTGTTGTCATTACTGATCTATACTTTTTAGAAGTTTGAAGGAACGAAATCTATTTTGGCGTTTTTCAAGTCTGTCCGAGGTTCATGTATTATTATTTGATGAGGATATGTACGTATTTTAGTTGTGTTGGCCTTTGACTGACAGAGAATTGTGAATTCAAAAGTCACGGCATTACCTTTAGGAGCAAACTGTCCTTCACCATTCAGTTCAATGTAAACCTTAGCCTCAAGAGGATGAACCCTGACTTTCAATGAGATCCCACCCTTAATACGTCTCAGCGGTATATCAATGTGACAAGAGAATCCAAGACAATCTTCATCAGCAGTACACATCTGATCATGTCCAAACACGAAGCCAGTTTTGAAATTTTCACACACTGAAACCCAAATGCGACAACATGAATACTAAAGACTGACTACCATGAAATTTAGTAAAGGGTATATTTGTTCAAGAGCCATGATCCACTTTGGACAATGGCCCAGTAGTACCAGAGGATAGATTTAACGCCTCTTTGAACCATATTTTAGTAATTTGACGGCATGTCATTTGGCGTAGGAGCACGCCTGAAGTGATCGGAGCAGTAAGAGTTCACCACTTTGGAAAAAAACATGGGCACGAATATGGTACTAGTAAAGCAAAGTGCATAATTATGACGTATCTCTGCCCCGCGAAATACATCGCCTTGCTCTACTCGTCAATGACAGATAACGCCAGCCATATTTATTACATTAACAGTGCATAGGTGAAGACTAGATGTGGAGTAACTGCGGGACTACGCATAATCTCGGAGATAAACAGTCTGTCCTCTGACAAGCCCAAGTGCCTGTATCTGGCTTTTCCACTTTTACTGCGCTCTCTAACACACAAATGGTTGTTGTATTAAGTAGTATGGTTTATTAGTGTAGTGGTTTATTGACGTTGTTGTGTGTTTCTTACTTTTAAACATGGCTGTCTTCAGGAGAGATTTGCTGGCTAGTCTCCCTCCTTTGGGTAGAATTCCAAATCTTCCAAGATGTTTACTAAGACCACCAGTTGCAAATGTTTTCAGGTTTCCGATTGGTACTTTCTCCAGTAATGACTTTGCATTTTCAAGTAAACGACACAGTTTCGGAAGACGGCTCTTCAAGCGATCATTTTCCATTAACATTCCAGAAAATGCTCCAAAAGCCTTACCCTTGACATTGGCATTTATTGTACAGAGGAAATTATTCATATGGGCCCTGAAAAAAAAATAGCATACTATTAGGTTTATTATGCATACCTGAAAACATGTAAAGGTTTGTAAGTGAAAAAAAATGCCTTTACATATAAAAAGATACTAAACAAATACTGTCTTCACGTTTAGTTCATCTCAATCGTACAAAGAATAATAATGTATTTTTATGTTTAAATTGATATTTTATACTTGTCCTGACTCATGCTTATTGCTTATCTCCCTTCTCCTTTCGATGGTTAAGTGGAAACTTGAATCCTATTCAATTCCCTGAAGCGATCGTACAATCACTCACCCAGAGTTGCCTCCCTTATTCCCGCAAGAACGGTCCCACGTGACCTGAGCCTAACTCTCATCACTCTTTTCGAAATTAATCCCACATTACGACTTACAGGGAAGCCCGTAATGCTGGGAGGGCACGGCCGGAAGGGCTTTCTCCATGAGTCAGGATAAGTATGAAATATCAATATCATACAAATTACATTATCATTTTTCCTTATCCTCACTCATAGTTATTACTTATCAAATCCGACGGAATAGTTAGTGGCCCAGCCTCGGGATTCACTGTGGCTCTCAAGTTGTCTAAAGGTCATATTTGGGGGACTACCTTCTCTTAACTCATTAAAAGAAGTAAATCTTATAGATTTTGTGGATTTAGAGTGAGTGAGTGAGTGAGTTTAGTTTTACGCCGCACTCAGCAATATTCCAGCTATATGGCGGCGGTCTGTAAATAATCGAGTCTGGACCAGACAATCCAGTGATCAACAGCATGAGCATCGATCTGCGCAATTGGGAACCGATGACATGTGTCAACCAAGTCAGCGAAACTGACCACCCGATCCCGTTAGTCGCCTCTTACGACAAGATAGTCGCCTTTTTATGGCAAGCACATGGGTTGCTGAAGACCTATTCTACCCCGGATCTTCACGGGTCTGTGGATTTAGATAATCTAGTAATCCACAACATCGAGATATCTTAGAACGACCCAACATTACAGGTGGTGGGTAAGCCATCTACGGGATTCACTGTAGCTATCAATTAGGACAGTCTGATCGCATACCCCCTGGGAATTCTTCTTGCGGCTTTATAGTTGTCTAAAGGTCATATTTGGGGGACCACCTTCTCTTAACTCATTAAAAGAAGTAAATCTTAGAGATTTTGTTGATTTAGATAATCTAGTACTCTGTAGTGTCTAGTTATCTTAGAACGATCCATATGTTAAGGTAAGGACTATTACCGAAACTGGAACCGTAACCCATAAGTTAAGCAAGGACTATTACTTAACAAGGTTTCTATCACTCATGTTCTGACTTATCAAGTACGACAGGTGGATATGGACTCTCTGTGGGTGGCAATAGGTCAGTTGTCTAGCGTCTACAAGTAAGCTTGATTAGGATGAGTTTCCCAGTGTCTGGCTGGGATCGTGAGAGGTTGAGCCTCTATTAGTGGACTGAACTAGTGAATGCCTGATACATCCTCTGTAGCTTTATCTCCTAGATAGTGGTTAGCAAACACTGTGTCAGATTTCCAAAAGCAGTCTTCCATGATGGATGATAATGAGCAATTCCCTCAATAGTCATGGCGGGTGATAATGGAATGAAGAGACGTTTGAACTTTCTCCTTCTCGTAGCAGTCCGTTGAAAGTAGATTTTTAAAACTCTCACTGGGCATAGGGATAAGTCCTCTGTGTCTTAATGTCCAAGGACTGACGACAACGCTGGTACATGAAATTGACGATCTGGTTGACCAGGTAGTCTATTCTTAGCTATAAAGTCCCATCTTAGTCCCAGATGGACTGCAGCATGTTCTCCTGTGTCGAAGCTCGTTCGTCCAAAGTCACATACAAAAATTTAAAATCTAAATTTATCAAACCTGTGTAGGATTTAAACTCAGAGATTAGTGACATGTATCCAACATGCATGCACGTGCCACGTTCCGTGACGTCAGTGGGTTCGTCCTTGAGACGTGCAATACGTTGTTGCACGTGCATTCCGGGAAAGAGAAACAGAGCAAATGAATGCCACACAATACTGTCACTTTGGAAAGCTCAACCCCTCAATTGTGAAGTCAAGCTGATGTCCGAGTAAATCTGCTGATTGATGTGCCTGAATGCCGTCGTCTACAAAGAAGGCGCTGCGAACCCCTTTCTGATGTAAAAACACCACTGTAGGTTTTGTTACACCTTTAAATAGCCACGAGGACTAGGAAATTCTAAAGGGGAAGGCCCTACACTAGTAGTGCTTACCTTGGTATAGGAATCGTAGATATTTCCTCTAGTCCAATGTATAGGAATGTTCAGATAGGCATCTTGCAGATCTAGGCTGGCTAGATAATCGTTGGGTCTTATCAGATGTCTCAGCTGTGGCAGATGAGCATCTTGAATTTCTCTGGTTTTAGTAGATAGTCTAGGTTGAAGCACTTCATATTGTAAATGAGGCGGAACTTCTCTTTGGAGTTCTTTTTGGGTACAAGGAAGATAGGAGAATAAAAGCCTGGTGTGAGACTGCGTTTATCTAGAATCTCTACTGCGTTCTTAGCTAGTAGTGATTCGATGGCATCTGTCAGTTTGATGCGTTGCAGATGTGGGTAGTGGTGTAACAGTGAGAGGTGGCGTCGCCTTGAGCTGAATCTTGTAGCCTTCACATGACACCTGTATGACATAGTCGTCTTGCAGATTTCTCCAGTTTTCCCATTAATAACCTTGACGTCACCCCACTGTTGAGGGTTCCACCAGAACGACTCGGGGAGTAATGACCAAGTTGGTACGAACCTGAATTTCACTGATGCGAAGAGCGGGAGCTTCCTGATGAGCGACTTCTTCCTGAGCCTCCTCTTGAGTTATCGTATGGACGATGAAAACTGCTTGATTTGCCTCCTCGAAAGCCTGAAGCTCTCTTATCCTTGGCCAATTGCAGGATGCAAGGAGTCCTTGTCGATGAAGTAAAATCAATCCTGCCGATGTAGACGCCAGGTGATCGGACATCAACTTTTGAGTGACGAGTGCTGATAATATCATCCTCTCTGTCTCTGTTTTCAGGTTCTAGAAGTTGTTGATTAGGGCTTCGTTGATAGCTCTAGATCTGGATAGTCCGAAGAATGTACACCTAGCAGTAGTATCTAGGTTCGCCAACTTCCTGTCCTCTACCTTGTATGTATAAGACTTAGAGTTGTTGATGAGATGAAATCATCGTCAATCTCTGGCGCTCCGAAGAATGATTTCATGCTATGTGATGGAATTTTTCTTGCATTCTTGCATTAAATGCTGGCGTACGTTGACCTTGATGTCTAGTAGATCCTTACACTTGCTTATCAGTCCATTCATGGTGCTCCTGTGTATCTTCAAGAACTCCTCTCTCCTTACATGCCCACAAGAACTCTGCGTTCATCCTAGTCTAATCTGCTCCGTGTACCAAAGTGGAATCTCAAATCATTTGGCTACAAGTCTTACCAGAACATTGCATCAGTCAATTGGAATTCTCTCTCCGATGAACTTAATCTGTCTCCAACCCTTGAAAACTTTAAGCATCACCTCAAAACTTTTCTATACAAAAAGTTCTATGGACTTCAATGATATTGATTGTTATCGCTATGACCATACCTGGTTTGGAGTTTGGCGCTATATAAATGGACACATTATTATTATTATTAGCATTCGAGAATGCTGACTTGAGGTTCAGCGAAATGTGAGATATCGTCTTTATAGGTGTGATCGGCAGCGTGTCTAAATCCTCGTCCACAATGCAAAATGTTTCAGCCGAGTTCGAGTTATTGGTATACCATCAGCTATCCAAGACTTCAGGGTCTGGATATATAGTTGATTCCTCTGGTTCGTGGACATTCGTATCTGAAGCTGGTGCTTCCTCGTGGATGGAATCAGTGACAGATGCCATAGGTGTAGACTGAGTAATCACTTGTTGATTCTCTGCTGACCGTTGTTGCACAGCCAAAACTACTTGGCAAGTAATAGTAGCCACAAAACTTTGACGCACAGTTTGGTTTGTTGAACTGGAGTGAGTGAGTGAGTTAAAATTTAAAGTCACATCAGAAATATTTCAGCCATATCGTGACTAAAACAGTAAATACTTTATCATTATATATTTTAAGAACTGTCGCCAAAGGACAGTAAAACAACAAGTACTAGGCAGCTAGAGATATAAAACCAGCATTTACCTTAAAATTATGTGGGACATTACAATATAAAAATGGGCTATAGGTCGCCAGCAACTGAAAGTAGATCACAATACTAGGAACCATGGGGATCGTTGAACTTGATTGCGATGTATTTCACTGACAACTACGGTGAGATGAAGATCTCCGTTGTTGAGAGTTCGTGAACTCTTCCTCAGATAAAAATTCCCTTTCCGTCTGTAAAGCCATAGTCAATTGGTTTGTGGGCCCTTTCGCGAACTGTGTGGATACGGTAGTAGAGTAAGACGTTCGTGCAGAGTGACCTTATTGTCAGTAAGAGGAGTCTCAGACCCTGCGATGAGACGAATGTTTCCTTTTTTATGATGACGTCTTTGAGGAATGTTTCTGCGAACTGGGGTTTGCGGACTCTACAGGAGTACTAGAAGATGTATTCTGTCATGTCGTCAAGATGATCTGCGGTTCGAGAACCGATGGTGATCTATCGAGATTTCACAAGGCGTTCTCCACTGATGTAGGATCTTTCGACGATCTCTTTGATGGAGTAGATGACGTAGATCTCGCAGATGTAGGTTTCTTAGACAATCTAGACTCCGTTTCTTCCTTATGAGGTGACTTCCTCTTAGAAGTAGATTGCGTGGCTGTCTCTGTAAGAGCGATAAAGACTGGAGAAATGCCATGTGAATTCTCCATAGTGCACTGTGACATCTCACTCTACGTTGCCTGAGAATCACCGCCGCTGCCTTGTTAATACGTTCTTGTTTATCTGATACCTTGCGTAAACGTGCTAATAAATATTTATTAAACAAAACTGTTAATAAATGTACACAAAATTTACAACGTGCTAATAAAAAGCACGAATGAAGGCAGCAAGAGGGCCAAACAGGGTATGGATCAGCTGCAGACAGACAAAATCTGCACTGTTGACATGCCACCGTTGGTAAACATCCACCTGCAACGGAGTGTAAATACACAGATTTTAGAGAAAATATACATCGTGATGAATCTAAATACAATTCGCGGCCACTAATTTAGATTATAAGGTCGAATGTGCTAGCAAAGAGGACCCATAAGAGCACACGACCGTCAGCAATGGCGATGAAGGAAAGTGTGACGAGAGCTAGGCTCAGGTCACGTGGGACCGTTTTGGCGGGAACAAGGGAGGCCACTATGGCTGAGTGATGGTACGATCGCTTCAGGGAATTGAATAGGATTCAAGTTTCCACTTAACCGTCGAAAGGAGAAGGGAGATTAGCAATAAGCATGAGTCAGGATAAGGAAAAATATTTTAATTACCCTAATCCTGTGAAGAGTTGTGTTACGTCAGATAGAGATCCCAGCTTACTGCTTATGAAGCTCATGGCCTTCCCTAGTTCCGAATCTGGGGGAATGATTTTGCTGAGCAGTTTAACAGAATACCCTTTCAGCCAGTTTAGTGCTTCTCGTTTCAGCTTTCCTATGACCTCTGACAAGACATTAGGCATCGATATCAGATCTGCAACCTGTCCGATGTGTTTAAATGTGAAGTCTTTGCATTCCTGGCGCCAGACAGGTTTCAGTTTCAAAGTATTGACAAAGGGAGATGGGTCCATGTAGAAGCACAAGTCATCACCCGCTCCTTGGGATTTCTTCTTGACAGCAAGATGGATGTGAGGCCAGTCACAACCGTTGTTGCCTCCCGATGTTCCTATAACCTCTGCCTGTTCAAAATGATTATCCTCATCCCCAACTGAGGGATTTATGTTGGCTATAATAATCTCATACTGTTTGAAGTCTGAATCAGTTGGTTTGATGGTAACCTCTGACTCGCCGGTCTTGCGAACTATACCAGCTACTGGGTTTATGACCTGATGAAGGAATAAAGTGTAGATATGATGTCTTTCAATATGAACACAGATAAATTTAAATATTTAAAATTCTGTTTAAAATTTTTATTTGACTACTACGACTGTTTGTATGCCTTGAGGTATAATACTTTTGTTGCTTTAAAGCATGGAAATTCATAGGATTAAAGTGACTTTACAGTTGCATTGCTTTGCTCTATGAAAATATCAGGAAAACAGGACTTGGTGTTGACCTAAAGTACGAGGACATTTAAAGCAGGTTGGTTGCATTTACGCCAATTTGCATATTTCACTCATTAGTCAATACAACACTATCAGCTACAGCTACGACTGACAAAACATGTGCAATAACCTTCCCACATCATTTTACCATACAAATAGAAATACATTTGTTTACATACTTATGATATGTCCTTACATATTCCCTAATGACGTATGTATGTTACAAGCCCAAGTACACAGACGGGGAAGAGTGTGTTGGTCAGCAACAGAATCTGATGACGCATTTACACGTAAGTGATGGTATTTCACACAGAAAATCAACAGATTATAATCATGTTCAGAATAACGCTCTTCATAAACTAGACATACTTTCCAGGCAGATTACAATTACTATTTCGTTTTTTAAGTCCATCAGGACTATGACAATGACAACGAATACGAAACTTGAAAACTGTTATGTTCTCCAAAGAAAACAACATAAAAAATGTATTGTGGAAAGGTTATTACGCCTTCCAACAAAAGTGTCTTAAACTCCATACCTTCCATCCTTTATTCAACACGAGGTCGATTCCTGCAGTTCCATATTTGGTCCCAGTGTCAGAGGGATATGTCCCTTTACCGCAGTTGGAATCTGAAGGACGTCTTTGACCAGGAAATGAGGGATGAAACTTCGATCCAAATAGTGACTGTATGGTCGACTTGATCTTTTCTATACTGAGGATGTTAAGTAGAAAGTTGTGATGTAAGTAGTACATATATACGTTGCTTGTCAAGTACATATTCAAAGCAAGATAATAACGATGACATCAACAAACTATTTACTAAACATTCTTCGGGATCCTAGTAAAGTGTATTAGCCATAAAGAAACTGGGCTGCTTAGATGCAATATATTTCATTAGTTATCCATAAGAATGACGTTATTGTTACAATTCATATCCAGCCAACGTGTTTCTTTGTGAAATGTAAGCATAAGACATTTATGCAAAAAGAATTCATTTCCAATAGCATCAAATGTGATCGCCTTCTTGTTTATGAGTTTATGTATTGGAATCGGATTTTCAGGTTGGCCCTATGAAAACAACTTGAACTTCGACTTCACGCATATTGACGATCACATATCGTTTGACTCGCTTGAGCTGGAAATAGAACAGTCTAATCAATTTCATGTCTAGATTCAGAGTACGAGAAACACTTTATCGTTTTGCGAACACACTGTTTAATGGTTGTTTGGGTTTTGTTTTTGTTTTTGTTTTTTTTTGCTTTATAAGGTTTGTATACACTGAAACGTAACAGAGAGGAAATTAACAAATTGTGATACAATCAATTTAATTATGTCTTTCCTTGGTTATTTTATAAGCAAACTCAGTCATGTGCTACTTACGTCTCTTGAAACAATTTGAAGTTGTACTGTAATTTTTCAGTAATGAGTTTTGATAATCAAGTCCTTCCTGGAACGCTTGCGGTTCTTTGTCCCTCAGGGATTCCAGATGTGAAATGACTTGATTGGTCTGTGTCTCAATTTTCCTGTATATTTCATCTGATGAATCCCCCTGTAAACATGATCCCAACTTAAAGTGATGCTACATGTGAAATTCACAGAATTATCTTATTGAATTATATCAACATTCGATAGTCAACAGTGTGGATTCTGAACATTATGGGGCCTGTTACGTATTACTGCTGCCAGTTTATTTAACCATTATAGTGTATGTAAACCAAAAACTGTGTTTCGATATAATTTATTAATGATTATTGATTGTGTGAGTCGTTTACTGATATTAAAATGTACCTCTTTATGATCCGTTTTCTTAGTTGGTCCCTGCGTTTAGTTTTGAAATAACCTCATAAGAATATATGCATGCGTCAGTTGACCATTTTACCACTGTTGTATGATTCAGTGAAAGAGACACATCTTGCAATCAGCTGTACATACCACTTTGTCTAGGAGATCATTAACCTGATCAAACGGCGAAGGTGTTCTTTTCTTTCTCCTGTTTCTTTTGAACTCAGATGACAAAATGCCGTTTACTGCAGAAATGATGTGTGTAATCTCGCTTCCTGCTGACATCCATGATGAACTTTGCCCTTCCAAATTTATCAGAATCCTGATATATTATCAAGTAGATTCTCTGCATGTTCTTTTCTTGTTAGAAACTTTATTCCATTTATTTGTATGTGAATTCTGTCACAGACAAAGCACATGTAAGATGGAAAAATTATTTACTGGGAATATATACACAGGTGGATTAATCGGCATATCTTAATCTATGCCCACCACACACTATAATTAATGATTATGCAATTTAAAGAAAAAATGACGAATATGAAGTTACCTTTAAGCAAAGAAGTTGCTTTTCTGATGACAGAATTAGCTGAAAATATTCGACCCATCCCAAGCTGGAATCTAAAATTAATATTTTGTAAATTAGTAAGTAATATGTTCAAATGTAGGCCATAAATTTGGAAGGGGGATGACAAACGGAACATCCGAAATCAATTTGCCAGAATAGATGTTCTTTAAAAACCATAAGGCATGACAAGCAAGACACTGTATGGACATCCACCTTTTTGACACCTGGTGTCTGAATTGTTGCCCTATTGGCACATTCGGAATTTCATTGTGATGCATAATGAACATAAATAGTGAACATAAAGTGATACATAATGTCTTGGAAATTATTCATATTTACCCAAGTTTGGCCTTTTCCAAGTGGGAGAATGCTTGCTTTGGATATTCGGAAATTTTGTCCATCAGTTTGGCTGCTGTGTTGATACTGTCCATTATTTCCTTTTCTCCCACCGGCAAAGCCACGACACTTCCATCAGATATTTTCTGTAATTTCGAAACTATACCAGAAAGGAGGTGTCTGCTTACAACCTTTACTCTAATGCCTCAAACCTTCCACATGTATCATGAACCATTTTGGGTTAATCAGGTTACTGACCCAACAGGGTATCTTAAGCCCTAATGACGAAGTTGTGACTTCCGGTTACGGAAAACACATATGACCAATGCAGTGCTACTGGAAAGAGAAAGTCCAAGATCACTAGCTAATCACTTCCGTTTTAATGACTTTCAGTCTCAGTTTAGAACTGCCTAGAACCCATGTACATGACGTTTCGCCAAATTCCAACACCACATTTTCAAGATAACGAGTTACACAAACTTTTGGAGACGCATCCTTCCTTTCGAAAGACAGTGACTTTCAACAACATGCAATCATGTCAGGCATTACTTCTTGCAAATGTGAGTAAATATATATTGAATTACCAAAATGAAGTCCCAAAGAAACTAATAAAGTCCTTCCTGAATAAAGCTATTTACAATAGACGTGACTAAGCTCCTTCCATATTCACAAGAAATCTTTGGATAAGCGGAATCGATTGAACTATATCGACTATATGATGAGCATGTGGATATAAATAACTGTCGAATAGGCATGATGCTGGTGGTTTGCCGAACATGAGTGTGTTTTTTTTATAATCAGGTAGCAACCGTCACAAACCCACACAATGGCCAGTCACCTGAAAATACGGAAGTGAGGGGACGGCAGATGATTCCGGTAGGGCAGGAATGCCACCCTTCATGAGAACACCAGGTGTCATCACTGATTGTTAGTGATCCATTTATGTTGTTCTGACGACTCTTTTCCCTTATCCGTATAATCGAGCCACGCTTCTTTTAGAATTAAAGGAACATTGATAACGCTCTAATTTTACTTTTTGATTGCAGGATTAATTGACATTTCGAGCAACGATCGTTGAAATCACCAACCCAACTGATATATTGTGTCGTCTTCACGACCAGCAGCTAGAAGTTGCTAATAATTCTCTCCCAAAATAACCACAGGTTTTAGGTATATAATTAGATAAACAAAATTGTGTGTTTATCGGTTGTTGTTTAATTCAGTAATATGACGTAACGAATGCCTGTAAAGAACGCCACGTGAATTGTTTTATTTATTTAGCCCACGACAAAACATACACTTACAACAGACAAGAGGTATTATTACGCTTTTGCGACATAAAGATTCCTGGTTACCTTGTAGAAATTGAGGGCATCAGTGTTTATTCCTTCTACCAATGCTTGTGCATGATCCACGGCTTGCTGAAGACGAGTCACCCAAGACATACCCTGGAACTGCTGAGTCAGCGTATTTAGTTCCAAAATCGAGGACAGAGCTGCATCGGTTTTCACTGGGAGATCTTTTACTGCTTTTACAAGAGGCTCAAAGTTGCTTTTCGTTGTTTTGCCATCTGGTTCCAAAAAACTGAGAGGTCATCCTGGTGGCTTCATCAGTCATGGGCTTCATGATATCTTTGGCCATGTCATCAAAGGCTCCTGCAATGTTTTGCGCTAACCCAACGCTCATATCCTGAAGCGGAAATTAGTTATATGATTCCGCGTTATTCTCATATGATTGATACATTCGCTAGGTTTAAACAAAATATGAAAGAGAAGAAGAGACTTGGGTCTTACCTTAAATTTGTTTGCATTGTACTCCAGTCTGCCCTTGTAACATAGTTCAATGAGAAGGATGTCGATGTGAATGCCAATGATACTAATGTGTGCCTCAGCCCATAATTTGTCATGGATATCGATATCCACAAATCCGCTTAGTGGTCCTGAAAGTAGATGAACAATATTTGTTATTGAACGTCATGCCAGTTTGCATCTCATGGACGGACAAAAGCTGTTTCTAATTCATGTACACATTACATGACATACATTAGAAGCAAAACGACTCTAGGTCTTTCAAGAAAAAAGAGTAATTGAAAATATAGTCTTTCAATGATTTCACTAAATGAGAGGCTGTTTCCAACAAGGTTAACATTGTTATTGATAGGGCTGCGCAATATAACCGGTTAACCGGTATTTACCGGCTCAGACATGAAAACGATACTTATTGCGATACACCGGTATTTTGACACGCATTCGGAAAACTTCGGAGATCTTGATGTTTGTGGCATTTGTGGTAATGTTGGTGTGAATGATCATGGTGAAAATTACATTTAACTGGATTGTTAAGTTCGGTTTGAAGTTGTGTTCTTCATTTTTGTTCAAGTGTTTCGCAATTTTTTTATCTCAATGTTTTAAATATACTGAGTCAAAAAAGAAACTTCACATTCTTTCTTCAGGGCACTATAAAAGAACAAGAGATGGTAAGATGGTTAAATTGTTATTATTTCATTGCTGAGATCTGTGTGATGTACTCGATACACTGACAGTGCCATTATCAGTTCCATTAGGCTACACCGCCGTTCCAAAACATGGGTATACAGAATGTCAAGTCACAAGAATAAAAATGCGAAATTTCTCAGTTCAATATCGTGTATGGCCGCCCCGCGCATTCACCACTGCCAAACACCGTCTCCTCATCGACTGCCTGATGCTTGTGAACACGTGGTTAGGGATTCTGCGCCATTGCTCTTGCAAGTCAGCGCCAAGTTCCTCCAAATTCTGAGGTTGGTTCCTAAGACCACGAAGCATTCTCCCAAAAGCATCCCAAACGTGCTCTATTGGATTAAGGTCAGGGGACCTCGATGGCCAGTCCATGACGTTGATTCCAGCGTTTTGAAGGAAACTTCGTGTCAACATCGCGGTATGCGGCCGAGCATTATCATGCTGGAACTGTAGACCTGGGCCATGAGCCGCCATGAAAGGAACGAGTTCAGGGGTGAGCACCTGGTCGCGGTAAGCAGCAGCTGTGAGGTTTCCACGGATGACCAGAAGTCGGGAATGGTTGTTCCCACAGAAAGCACCCCACACCATGCAACTTCCGTTCCGAATCTGTCGACTTCCTGTACCCAACATTGGGCATACCGTTCATGACGTCGTCTCCAGACTCTATGCCTGCCGTCCACGAATCTGAGGGTAAACCTGGATTCATCGCTAAAGACGACTCGATTCCAGTCTCTCTGGGTCCATCGGAGGTGACGTTGGGCCCACAGCAGACGTTGACGTTGATGAAACGGCGTCAATATTGGCCCACGATATGGACGTCGAGAATGGAGATTGGCAGCCCGCAACCGATTTCGAATGGTCTGTGAGGACAGTCGACCTCTAAACATCTCAGCCCTGGTTCGTGTAGCCGGCAGAAATCTGTCACGTAGGTGACGTAGGACGATTTGACAGTCTTCTGCTTGTGACGTCACACGTGGACGACCCGACCTTGGGCGATCAGAAGTGGTGCCAGTTTGTTGTAGGCGACCTCGCAAGTCATACACAGTACGACGGCTGCATCCCATTGCTCTTGCGACGTCAATAACTGATCTTCCCGCTTGCAACATGCCAACGGCACGTTCACGTTGCACATTTGACAATCGTGGCATTTCAAGTACCGTTAGAACTGTGGTTTAAAAGTGTTTTTTCAATTCTTGAGGCCAATGCAAACACGTGCATATGAAGAAAACTTCGATGCGAAGATCACGTGATCGACTGCACGTGGGTTTTGCTAACGTTTTTCTAGAGATAGGGATCCCATTTCGGATACATAGATGTATCATGAGAGAAAAATTATTTTTCAAATTACATTTTGTGAAGTTTCTTTTTTGACTCAGTATATTTACTCATTAATATCAGGTCAAGCTGCTGTCTAAAATCTCATGGCTTGTTTGAGAGAGGAGAAACTAGTTCAAAGTAGTAACCCCTGCGTTGATGTTAAATTGTTCTTTTCCTTGTTTCATTTGTGCCAAATATTATTTACACATATATTTATAATTATATTTTGTCATGGTTATTTTGTATATTCAAACTTAATAAAGCATAGTGATTTCGTTGTGTTTTTGCTTTATAAATCAGGCAAACTCGATTATAAATAGGTTTTGGTTTCAAAAAACAACTTCTTGCAATATATTGCAATACATATAGCAGTATATGCTTTCGCATCGCACTGTGAAAATTTTCTGCAATGCCCACCCCTAGTTATTAGGGGAATTCCTTGGATAATGAAAACTCATTTACAAGGGAGAATGTAATTATAACAAAAATCAGAGTTTGAAATAACGTCTGTCAATTTATGATTGCGATTGCCCTTCGGAAATGCTATTTAGTAGGTGGAACCAGGAATCAACACATTATCAGTCATTTGCTTTTTACACAACTTACGGAAAACTGCTGACATTTCATTTTCAAACAGGACACCGAAACTGGCCCCAATGGCACTGCTCCCTATCTCTTTTTTCCAGTCCACGCGAGGCAAAGCAATTTGAAACTGGAAGAGAACAGCATCTAACACGCTTCTCCTCATTCTGGCAATTACTGGCCATGCGTAAGAGTGGCTGAAACAAAACCATACGCATTCAGGAACTTCTTCGTATCATCAAGCTGGAACTATTCCTAAGTTCAATGCAGTTGAAAATGGTTCAGCTGTTTTGGAGTAATATCTTTCTTTACTTTGTAATAAAACATTTATCGTATATGCAATCATGTAACTATTCTTTTATAATATATATTGTGGTACGTTTTGTGGACAATCCAGTACCTTAGAATGATGTTCTCTTGTTCACGGGTTAAGTTGTTTGCCCTTGGGTGCTTGAGGTACAGGTATCTGGCTGCTCGTCTGACACTATGCTTGTCGTCTCGAAGAGCACTCTCAAGCAATGCTCCCGCACTCTGTTAAAAAGTTTTCATAATTCACAATTCTTGTCTGTTAGAGTGTGTATGATTGATACTGAGCAATTGCAAAGCATACTTCTACTGACTGAAAAAAATTAAAAGCAATCATTTAATCATGAAATTTCTACTTAAGGCTTTTGGCTATCTGTTGGAATTATGATTCATTAATATAGTAGGTAATTTTAATTTTTTTAATAAGTCACTTATTGACAGTGACTGGGTGTATATGTACCTATACAAGTAACCTACGGATTACAGGATTATATATAATGATTGAGAATTACCTTTCAGTGTATCAAATGTAATAACTGAATTAAGAACTGTAAGTTTGGTTTCATTGGCTCCTTTTTACCCGGTTACACCGAAAATGCCTGAGTGCCTCAACTGCTGCACGTCTCCAGTCGTGGTGACCTTGCCCAGGCGAAGTAAGGGAGATAATTCTGTTGAGTGATTGTGGATGCCCAGCATTTCCAAGGCTGTGGAGCAGTATCTTCTTGGAAACAATGTAGTGACTATCTTTTTCAATACGGACTGACCTTTTGTGTCTGTAGTGAGGATCTATGAACGAAAAACACACACTTTGAAACGACGATCATCGGGCCAATCATATCTGAGCCGAGTGAGTGAGTTGGTATAAACCGTATTTCTGTTTAAAGACGGCAGAAATAATGCAGGACCTAGACACAAAACAACTTTGTGGAAACCATGCATACATTGCATACATTGTCCTAATATGTTCGTACATTATGGATTTAAACTTCAGCGATAGATCTCTCTCCATTAAACGGTATATGATGTTATGACTGATTAAACAACAGACCTGTGTACAAGCATCAAAATACAAAATAACGGACGTATCCAAAATATCTTAATGTATAAAAATAAACTAAAATATCAGTTAAACCCTAATGTTATGCTTTTTACATCAATAAGAACAATAATGAGAGTTGGTATCTTTACGTATTTCGTGTTTAGTGATCCATGACTCGATCTTCTCAACGAGTCTGGAAGCATCTGAAGAATTCGAGTAGAGATGAAGATTCCTGGCAAGAGATCCCACAGCCAAACACGCCCGAGTTTGTACCACTGTCAAATTTATTGATCCTGTCAAATATATGTAAGAAAAATTTCAAATATACCAAGGCAAAGCGATACCGTATAATGTATCAACGACTAACCCCTTTCCTTGTATGAACGACTAGCACCTTTTCTTATAATGAGTACTATACAACTGCTTTTGTTCAATGTTTCAATGACATACCATGATGCTGATCTTCAACACCAAAGCAGTAACCCTCTACAGCTCGGACGACTATCTGAAAATGTGAAAATGAAATATCTTGATAAATGTATCGGTTAGAATTTGATATCATATGCCTCTATAAACATACGTTACATAAGCGATGATTAATTCATTGTGTTTTGATGTTTTAAGAACACTTGTATTACCAATGACTCAAGGTCACTTTCAGAGCTCCAGTTACGTGACGGTTATTTATACATGTACCAACCATGATCGGTTTCGCCATTGCAATGCAGTGTATAAACACATGTCGTAGTTCCTCTTCGTCGGGGTCTGTCCTGTTGAGAACATGTTTGACGATAAGTTCTTGAGATATTTCATCAGCAATTCTGGCGACGATATCTATGAAGACGAGTCTTTCCACCGAACAGTTGGATTCCGCTGCTCCACAGGACACGTTAAGAACTGAGTTGACGAATTCCTTGTAGTCCTCAGGGTGAAGTGTCTGTAAAATCTCCCGGAGTTCCTGTACACACTGGGTTCGGTTAGCGTCACCTATACAACAGGTCAATAAAACACACAGTAATAGTGTGGACGTCGCATTTACGAAAGTCAATAAAACATACAATAATAGTGTGGACGTCGCATATACAACAGTCAATAAAACATACAGTAATAGTGTGGGCGTCAATTGTGATTCTTTCAAGTGAAAGTGAATATTGAGACATTCGGTCAAACATATTCTTCACGTAAATACAAGTCAGACGATATACCACGGCTGTAGGTCTGATGATTAGTGAAATGATAATAGATATAAACAAGGAGGGAATTTGATCTTCGTGAAACAAACGCAGAAATACATAAATGCATTTTGGTAATTATTATGACATTTGGATAAAGGCCAATTGAAACCAGTAAATATTATCTTATCTATTCGTTTGCAATCAGTTAAACAACCTGGGATTAGGTAAATGAAGCATGAATCAACATTTAATCAGAATATTAGTTTGGAATGATTTGCAAGCATCTCTTTCTTAATAAATTGGTATTCATTATTATTCATTGAACGACATTGTATCCTCTTGAAACATTAAGTTCAGTCATAGCCTTAAAGTTTAGGGAACATTTTCCCGTTTCTTTTATAATTGCAGTTTACTACTGATACATTGTGAGAGTAGGATCCTCTATACTGAGGAGTTTTACCTTTCTCGGGATACATATGCACACACTGCAGGTAGTGAGATATGTTCTGTTGCACGTCTTGGATCCGTTTATGCACCTTTCTCTGCAGTGACAGAAGCCATCACATTGCTATCAGTAGAGTGAGTAAATATTGTTAAACAGCAGTGAGGAATGTCCATCTCATCAGGGTACAATCACAAACACAAATCATCGGGATTTCATCCAAGCAAACGATGCAAGTGTCCATATCCAGAGGTTCTTCATTTGGGTTTCAAATACTTTTAATCTCACAAGCGCACAGAGCACAATATTACACATGTACCAAGCACAACAAGCTAATATACCTATTCTATCATGGAATACCCATAGGGTAGATTTAAGTGAACGCATCATCCAACACAAATTTAGAAGCTGTGCAGTTTCCACATACCATTTGGATTCCAAGTGTGTCCTGTGTCAGACCCTGCACATCTTCATCCATCAGTGGACTGTTGACACGGCTAAAATGAAATATATCATAAGACATATACACTGTTTCCTAGAGTAAACATCATCATTTATTATCTTGCACTAAACTGGCGGCTGTGTGTATAAAACAACCTTATTAATAAACTTTCAGGGGAAACATTTTTAAAACGAACCTCCTTCCGTCCAGTTGCATGTTGGTTGTCGAAGCAGTCCATATTTCAGGAAAATCTGTAGAAAAGAAGAATTGTAAACTGTTTGCGAAGATATGTGCATCATGATGACTCATCTCTTATAAGGATAAATATTACATATGTTTTCATGATCATTCTCATAATATAATATATGTCTTATATCAGCTTTAGCACCTACCTCCGGAGGTTGATATCTCGTGGACCTTCTCGCCAGGTTGTAAAGCTCTTGAAAACAAGATAAAACCATCTGATGCTATCGGTGTTCTTTTTAAATGATTCTACTGATACTTTACATTCGGTCCTGAGAAACTGAAACGTATGTTTTATGCACAGAGGTGTAAAGGAATATTATATCATTTTCTTCTTACACAAGACAGAACACAAATATGGATAATGTAGATCACACTGATGACTAACCTAAACATATTGTGTGTTTTCTTCCCAATATCTTACCTCTTTCAACAGCAATATTGATGCACGTGAATGTTGTAAGAAAAATTGCATTGAAGAATATCAAGATCACTTTATTAGAAAGACTAGCCGTGATATTCTGACCTTGCTTTTTCTTTTTGATGTGTTTCTCTTTCAGGAGTATCTTGTCATAGGCATGGCCTCTGTGTAACGTCCCGTCATCATGGTAGTGCAGAGTCTGTGCAGATGTAATCCCACCACACGATGAAACAATGTCAAAATGCATGTCCATATGTCCGAATACGTTCTGATTAGGTATTGTTTAAAGAACATCTTGTAACCTACCACTTAGAGAAAGGTGTCCTTCCAAACTTCTACAGACTAAAACAACAAAATACATGGTCCGGTGCACAGCTAATCCCCTGTCCCTTACCTCAAGTGCACTGGATAGACTAGTTCGACAAGTTAGGCTTAAGATAAAGTTGAATAAATGTACAAGAGGTAATAGGTGCATGATTAACTGTTTATTGACATATAAATATCATAACATGTAATATATTATCAATATTTTATATGACTTTTCAAAAATACATGGTATTGTCTTATGTGTTTTTTTAACAACGTCAGCAGTGATTTCAATTTGAAATGTCACAACATAATGTCTGATTGTTCTAATATCATTAGGCAAGTTGTAGGAGGTGGCCGACAGCATCTAGAAATTCCAGTGGTGTTTTCTGCCTGGTGAGCAGCTTGTCCTTCAGTCTCATTAGTCAATTCTCTGTCTCCCTGTAGACATGTTTTCTTGTGGGTGGGGCTGCTCCAAATTCAAGTTGAGCAATCTTTGCCTTCTCTGCAGTTTCAATCTTCTTGATCACTTCAGTGAATCTGAAGATATTTCGATTGCGATGGGGCAAGGTCTGCTGGGGAATCCCTCCAAGTTGTTGTTCGTGCGGGGTCCGACTGTTAGGTGATGATTCCAAAGTTAGATGGGCTCTTCTTGGGCCTGACTCCATGGCATCAACCCAAATGTCCTAGACGATATTTACGGGGAGAAGGGCAAGGCCGGCAGCTCTTCTGATCCATGTCTGGACAGCAGGGTCTTCCTTGTATTGAACGGCCAGTCCGAGGTCCTGAGTCTTGCGCCAAATGACCTGGCAATAGTGAAAGAAGCATCCCTTCACTTCGATACCAGTGCCCTTATTCTCGAAACGTTCGTAGTCCTAACTCTTAACTTTTAACGTTGCCAATGTGTTAAGAATGGGCTTAAGAAGTTCTTGGGGCTACGAACGTTTCGAGAATAGCCAGCCAGGAAACTCACTTTCCACTGCATGGATGGCACCGATCTCAAAGTCAGTTTGAATACAGGCCGTTGCTAGGGGGCGATTCAGCCTTTGTTGCACTTCAGTCTTGAGAAGTCTGAACAATCTAGTGCAAGTTGTTTACTGGCGGTCAGGGAGAAGGGCAAACACAAGCGGATAAGTTGAAGATCCAGACCTGGCATGAAGGATATATGCTTGGCTCTAAAGTTCAGGGCAAGATGTGAATGCTCCGTCCATATACAGAGTTTCAGCTGACTGAAGGACCTGGAGCTGCACACTTGTTGCAAAGACCAGCATATTGTCGTCATCCCCATCACTAAACAGAAGGAAAGGCTTACCATCAGCTGTCTCTGACCAGGCGCCGTTGGGATCAATCTCGGATTTTCTCTTCTCTTACTTCTATGTCTGTACAGGGTGCTGCTCATGGAGGGGAAAGATGGCAGGAATCAAACGTCTTCTTGTCTGGCACCCTCGTCATTGTATAGGGATGACATCTGGACAGTCTCTTCTCTGGCTCTCTTTCTTAAGTTGCTGACGAAACGTATCTTCGTGCTGTCTTCTGGAGCATGGTTGTGGTCCGTGACATTCCTAACAAAATCACCCGACGTTGATAGTCTTCTTTTGCATGTGGACTTCACACACTTCCGGTGTATGCAAGCTTGTCGGACAACATTCTTGTTGTAGAGATAACCGTCTAGCAAGACGTGTGGGGTTCCTTTCTGCGAGGTTACAAACTCTACTATTATTATTTTCCATATTCTTACTGCAGGCTGACATAGGTTATATACTGCAGTTTCAATCTCTTATAAAGTCATCAGGGGCGGTGGGGTAGCTTGGTGGTTATAGCGTTGGCTCGTCACGCCGAGGACCCGGGTTCGAATCCCAACATGGGTACAATGTGTGCAGCCCATTTCTGGTGTCCCCCACCGTGATGTTGCTGGTATATTGCTAAAAGCGGCGTAAACCCAAACTCAGTCACTCAGTCAGTCAGTCAGTCAGTATAAAGTCATCACAAGGGGTAACTATTTCAAATCACGAACCATGAAGGTTCTTTTTACTAATATAAGTTCTCATTTAATTATTACATTTTTAAAAGAATTAGACTGATTTGTAAATAGATACATATTTTATTATTGGTAGTTTAGATTAGTAACTGAGATTGTTGGTGGCTGTACCCTCAAAGGGGGTTGAAGTAGCGTAAAAGTATTGTCCTCCTGAGAGGGTACGTAAGTTCGAAACATTCAAAGGAAATTTAAATTTGCCAGCTGCTTTAAATGTAGCATTTTTGTCATTTTAATTTTGGCTAAATTTGACCTCAATCGCCAGCGGCTGAAGGGATGATATACATCCAACTAGTGTTCATGCAGGTCACCATGGTCCCTTGTTTGGTGATCTACCTTCAGTTGTTGGCGATCTATAGCCACATTTTATATTGTATTGTCCAAATAGTGCTATTAGTTATAATTTTCCACACTAGTTTTAGTTGTAATTGTGATATTCTAGTTGTTTTACTGTCCTTCGTCCACAGGTTTTTATAATATACACCTGTTCCGTTTCAATGTCACATATGTTCTCGTCACGATATGGCTGAAATATTGCCGTTGTGACGTTAAATATTAACTCACTCACTCACTCTTATAAAGTGAGAAGATTTAATTTACATTTTTACTGAAGTTTTTATTAGCTTATTAATTTATATTAAATGTTAAAAATTATAACTGTTGTATGTCTCCACTGAATTGGTGAGCTTGGATCATGTTGTTACTGTATACACATACAACTCTTTCATCTTTCTTCGTAAATAATAAGTTGTTACTGAACCTGTTTTAATCCTCTACTCCTGTAATCCTCTACTCCCAACTACTCCCTTTCTAATCCCACCTCTGGGCTGTTCCATTATACCCATAGGTACATGCATAATTCTGTCTTGACTTTTTGTATAAGTTTGGGCATGTAGAAGTTTAGGGAGACAAACTTGAGAAACAATCGTATTATGATGTTAATTTGTTTTTAAACAGGGACTCTCTATTATCGCGGGCTCTCTGTTATCGCGGCACGCGAAACCATCGGGAAAGCAGAAAAACCACGCCCCGCATCGACTGTTTACATATGCAGATTACGTAAATATATTCATCGCTCTCGAAAAAGTCATTTATTTCATTTGGAATGTCATGTCTAATCGTAGAAATAGTTAAGCATTCATCTTTTCAGTAAGTTCTAGAACATTTTGAAACTAGTATGACCCCTACTGCCATTACATCTAGCATGAATCAAAACTTACTTCGTCAAGAGGAATCCTGCGACAACTATAAGGTCATTTGCATATTTTCCGTGCTAAAAATATAACAGGAAGTGACGTATTATGAAACTTCACCCTACACACGGCAGCAACTTGTATGGTACGTTTTAAGGCGGAAAAACAATATCTGGTAACGTTATTGTTACCTTGTATCGAAATGAATAGAAGTTTCAGATGTTTGGGTTAAAACATGATGATATTATTAATGTGAATGAAATTCCTAAATATTTTTTAATGATCAAACTATTTAGATTCGTTACTTGTCTTAGTAAACGTTTCACAGTGTCATCTGCTTGTACCGCGTGCCATAGTAAGAAAATAGCAATACCGCGATAATAGAGAGTTGCTTCAATTTCTGGGTCAAACGACACAATCGGAATTGCCGCAATGGTATTAAACGAGTTGCGGCTATGTGTCACATTATTTGTGACATAAATGAAGATTAAACATCAGTCAACTGAAAATATATATAAAGTGCTAAATGTCAGTAGCCGTTCCTAATCCCGATGGCGACAACATTAACTACCACGATAATAGAGGGTCCCATGATACATGTTTTGAACAAACCTCCTTAACAGATATTCAGCAGAGTTTATCCACACAACTATGCATAAACACTTGAATGACCTCAATATAAGTATAGACGTCGTGATGGTCAGCAAATGACCATACAAAGAGCCAATCTCGTGATTTCCAGAATGTTTCGTATGTCGCAAAATATAGATTTAGTCCGTTGTTAATTGATTATTGAATTTTCACCCCCACCGCCACGCCCAACAAACAGAAGCCAACAAAAGGCACTGGGAGATATTGGAACGGAATTTGTTACGTCCTTCATTCCGTATTTCGTCTGCTTCTTAAAGTGAGCAAATATCTCAACACATTTCTGAAAAACTATCTAAGTTAGAGACATTTATGTAACTGGAAATAATATAACATGAGTTTGAAAATGTGTGTTTTAAAATAACATTTTACAGAGTTATGTCCCTTGCCAAATGCTTTTTAAGCTCTGTGCAAACTGCGTTCTAAAAATATTTAAATGAAAGAACTCAGATTTCAAACGCTAAAGTTACGCTGGTCAAAATGTAATATAAATGGGCTTCACACATTGTGCTCATGTGCTGAATCGAACTCGGGTCTTCTTCGTGACGAGCGAACACTTTAAACATTAGGTTACCCAACCGCAATTTATTCGGAGAATCGTCCTTTTGTCTCTATCTATTTCACATTTATTCGTCTCTGGTGACATACAGCAATAATGGTGTCTCCTGTTAAGGCGTTGTATGACTGTGTTAAACATTCTACATTTAGTTCTGTATTATTCATTACTATATAAACAATCACAATTTTTAATATGGTTATTTGGACCGATAAGTAACCGCACATAACGTTGTCTGATGTTTAATTGGTAGCCTCAAGAAATGTATTCGTATTGAAACTGAAATCACTATAACATGACTAGGTCATAATGATTTGGATAATTGCATTACTACTAAACAGATTGTGCTAAATATTGACAAAGGTTTGTGTCTCTTCCACTTGAAAAGAGACAGCAGTTACTCGTCTGTGTTGATTCCTGAGATGTCTAAGCATGATCGACAGGATCGAGCCCACCTGTGACCGGGTGTAAAAACCTTGGAGTCAACTTTGTGTGCAGACTCTTTCAGTGTTGTCACAACCCCTAGTGTACATTACACAACCCTGTGCACTTAAAAGAACCCACGAATCCGTTGGCATATGACCAGATGGTGACCACATGAATACGTGCAAACACCTAGTTGCGGGTACAGCAACGTGCAGTGAACTTGGACAAAGGACCGTGACTATGTGTCCCAGTCCACCCAGCGGGTACCTCGTAAGGATGAGGAAAGCAACTCGGTGCAGTGGCTGCAAGAACAGGGAGTTGAGATTGATAATACGATGTGCCGTTGAGATTGAAGTCGAGAGGAAAAATGTCAGCACCTTGAGCATGTATAGATACATGGATATGTGCGACTATAAGGATAAAATAATGGAATAATAATCACAGACCACTAAGGTCAACCTAAAGGTCAAACACACACCTGGGCTGGAAGGGAACTCATCCCAAAGTGGGTGGGGCTTAAGGGTTTAAAACTCACTGTCCAAATCCATTAGGTCACAAAAAGTCACACACTTGTGTGGTGACGTCATAAAAACAAAATGGCCGACTTTCCGCCCGACTTTCCGCCTGTCTGCAACATATGCCTGTGGACGGGTATATTGAGTACACTGTTTTATTGTTGACAAAAGTTTCCAAGGTAACCAAATGGTCATTGATACTTTTATTTGCTATTCTAGAGCACCTTGAATATTTGTAGATATTCGATAAGTATATTATTGATATTATTGACATTTGTATGACCACAACTAGATACGGCTAGTAAGCGATATTAGAAGGATCCGTATGATGTCAACCAATTTCGCAAAGATGAAGGGAAGTATACAATGTCCAGATAACGGGTTAAGGAGTTCATCAGAGGGACTTGTCAGTTTGATGAAGAGCTATAGCAGTGGTTATACATAGAGAACAAAAGGCAAACGTTTTGTGTATTGCAGTGGCTTGGATATTATTATTGAACAATCAGGACTGTGAAACATCCTGTATCACAATAATAGAAAATTGCCTCGTCTTATCTGCAACATCATGTTATCATTGAATTATCTAGAAAACCAAAAAACAATATACACAGTGGTCTTACCTTGTGGTGGGTTCTCTCTGCTCTTCATGGCTGAAGTGGGAACGAGTCAGGGTTCTCCCGGGCGGCGTCGTATCCACGTTGTACTTGTGCGTCAGTTTGCCTGGATAAGTAAACCAAAACATGTGTTGATATTGAACTAAATGTTATAGTGTATACCTAAACTATGTGAAACATTTTAAATGTTGTGTGATATGAATCTGTTTTTACGCCACTGTTAACAATATTCCCGCAATATCACAGCGGGGAACACCAGAAACAGGTTGCACATATTGCACCCTTGTGGAGAATCGAACCCGGGTCTTCAGTTTTAACTACCTGGTGCTTAGGCTTTAACTTATAGGCCCCATGCGACCTTGTATCTGCGCTGAACGCGTGCATGTCATAAGATCAACTATCCATACCGTTTGACTTTGCTCGACCTCACCTCATGATGTTGCAGGTAATTTGCTTCAAGGGATAACTTACCTAGGTGATCTAGGTCTGTTGTCTCATAGGAGTCCGTACTTCCTCCAGATTCCTTGACAACAATGACACAAAATATATGCAGATCTACGCCACTATATGATCGGTTTAACCTAACAATAAGCATCGCAAACGTACAACAGAAGAAAGACATGATTTTATTACAGAGAATAAATGCTCAGCAGAGTAGCCATCGTGTAAGGTGAAATGGGGTTTAACGTCGCACTTAAGATTGTTTCGCTCATATGACGACGTGCATGCGTGTGTATGTGAGGCTGCTTAAGCTGGTTTTATAGTGCTAGCCCACTGACATACCATGCCGCAGTGAAGAATGAATACCCCACTCAGACACATTATACTGACACCGAGCCGATCAGTCCTTGTTATACCAATTGATGCCGAGCGTCAGGCAGGGACCAACAAGTATCATATTTTAACGTCTTTTGGTAGGATGCGACAGGGGATCGAACCTGCGACCTTCCGCTCTCTGGGCGGACGCTAACCACTACAGCACGGACACGGGCAAGGACACGGTCGCCAGTGTGTAAGCATGTGAATATTTTTAAATGCGTTGTACAGTGTATTAGCTAATCTGAGGCATAATATCTATATATTTATAGCCATGCATGTGATTTCCATATGCATCATGTTTCTCAGACAATCAATAATGCTCTTTCTCTGACTTTGAATATTGAATTTAGTATCGCAATATATACCCTGACAGTAACAGAGAAAAGACCGGTGACTGCTTTCTTGATGACCACCAGCTCGTCCTCGTCTTCAGGATGGACATGGACCAGGTCAATAGATCCTTTAGTACTAGTCTGAAACAGGAATCTGCAAGGAGAAGAATAGAAACCTTATAAAGACGTCTAAAGAATTTAGAAGAAATTTCGAGCAAATGTCATACAGTGGCAAGGAGGACCTGGCAAACTAACATCTGAAATGAAACGTAACGGCACGATAACCATCAATCGGGTGGACAAAGAGACAGGTGCTCTTGTTATGCATTCACAAGTAGATACAACTGATTAACAATTGTTTGATGACCCATAACACCGACGTACTTTAAGTGGTGCCACACCCACAGTAAAATGTCATATGATCAAGTATAAAAAGCAGAATGCCTTCATGTTCAAGGGGCGCATTATTCTGTAACTTAAACATATTTCTCGTGATGAGAAATTGAAATGAATATGTCAGCACTCTATCTAAGAACCTAGTCGGCGAGTTATAGCTGAGGATGACATTCCAAGTGCAACAGCGCGTCGTACATCCTTCACCTTTATAATCCCGGCCCTTTGTCTGGAATGCTGGCAGCAGTATGTCGTAGGATTTAACCAGTTATTGTTGAGTATTTTATTGCATTAGTTCACCCGTTTCTCACATTTTACTAATATATGGCAGTAATCAGTTAAGCGTGAGGTAGGAGGCTCTTTAATGGAACTGTATCAATGTTGTCTACTTTCTTGACTCAGTCAAATAATATTGTCGTATCATTCGTTGTTCAGTTATTAACAGCGAACACATAATACTAGTGTGACTCATGCGGTTAAAAGCAAGCTTTAGCATCACGTAACAACACTAAAGTCAACTGATGACCATTAAAAGCCCTCTTATGAAAAGTGATGCTGTATGCGGTGAAGTGTTGCCGACAGCCCTAAACGAGTTATTGCAATTTGACAGTAAGATTCTTCTCTGGTCGGAGAAGGACAAGAAATCTGTGTTGCATGTGGAATAAAATGCAATCCATGGAAGACTTGTGTTGGCAGGATATAGTTGTCGGGTTTGATACAACCAGTTTGAATCTTGGCTTATGACTCAAAACAGATGCCATGGCGGATGCAATATTTAATCAGCACAGATGCTAGTGTTAAGTCAAGGGTAAATGGGTGATGACTAACCTAAGGTCAGACTGGCAGTCAATTCTGCTACCACACATAGCGGGAAAATGATACTTTGGAAAGAAGGGTTAGAACTTAATATCACATTGGAGAAATGTTTCTGCTTGATCGAGAATGCCAGGAACATCTCTGAGGAATCAAGGTCCAAATACACCAACGACAAGCCTGATCACACGATCTACGCCGATCCAACGTATTCTTAATAAACGCGACAATCCCTTTCCGCACACACAAAAGTTCATGCCAAGAGCGGCATGGAATGTACGATTTACAACTATACTCAAAGGAAAAAGTAACTGTGCATAACATGAAATTGCATAAAATTAAAGTTATTATCTAAATAAACATGTAGCAAAACATTTGCATGAAATTCGATGTCACGTATTGCGCGTGGCAGGTGCACTTTGTGCATAATGAACTTTTTTGGCATGCGTTTTGATTCCTGAAGTTTACACATCTGATTTTGAAAATTGCCATCTAACACAGATAATAACGTGATTTGTGGCGTTTTCTTTAATCCCTGTTTAACTATTGACAGGATAATATCCGAATCTGTATGATTTGACACTGGGCATCGTGATATGCTCCGGAAGAGATGTGATGTCAAAAATCACTTCACAAATTCAGCATCGTGTATCCACCATTGGCCTTGATGCAGGCTTGACAAGGAAGAAGTATAGACAACACTATCCGATTGAGGAAAGCTTGGGGAATGATGTTTCATGTCTGAACCAAGGCTTCTACCAATTCAGCTAACGTCAATGGCTTGTTCTGGGCTTGACGTAAACGTCGCTCAATTTCATCCCAAGCGTGCTAAGAGTTACGTTTCTTTCCTTGAATGAACGGCTGCACATAAGGTCCAGTGATCTCATCCCTGTATTCAGACCTTTTAGATTGTCACTGGCAATGACAAGTTGTGTCCGACCATGAGATGAGATGCCTCCCCATACCATAACCATGTCGCCAGCAAACAATCGACGTTGAACAACGCACGCGTCAGCATACCGTTCACCTCGCCGTCTGTACACCCTTGCCCTGCCATCTGAGCTGTCCAGAGGATATTTCGATTCATCATTGAACAAAACACAACCCCAATCTTGCATGATGTGCCTGTCGGTGACGTTGGAGCAAAATTGGACGTATTGGAGGCCGTTGGGTCCGGATGTTGTGCTCCCTCGGTCGGTTCCGTGCAGTCCTAGAACTGATTTGACTTAAGCCAGGAATGGTCCGAGCAGTCAATCTTGCAGTCTGAAATCTTTTCCTTTGATGGGTCAGCCGACTGTGGTTGTCTTGCTGACGTGACGTCACGTGTGGACGGCCGGTCCATGGCAAATCTCTCGTGTTCCCATTAAGCAGAAAACGTCTCCATAGATATGAGATAGTGTTTCGATGGACAGCAAAATGTCTGGCTCCATCATTTTGAGCCATTATTTTCCAGCATACCCACGGCGCGGAGACGCTGATTTTCTGTAAGCCGTAGCATGACGCACGCGCAGTTTAGGCTGGCATAACGTGTTTTCCACAACATTCAGAGGCTGGAGAATAATCGACTGTTATTCAGTGTCCAATATCAAGTGTGTGAACTTCAGGGGTCAAAAAGCATGCAAAAAGTGAACAAGTTCGTTGTGCACAAAGTGCACGTGCCACGCGCTTCGCTACATGTTTATTTAGGATTACTTTTACAACTTTTCAAATAACGTTTATTTTATGCAATTTTATTTTGTGCAAAGTTACTTTTTTTTCGTTAGCATATATAATCTTCTCTCGTCACCTCATGGCTGAAATATTGCTGTTGTAAAAATTAACTCTCTCACTTCGTATTTACAAGACACCCAAAGACTTGCGCACAAATCTAAACTGTATGTACATTTGATATTATAGTCAGGAAAGATGTGTAAAGACACTCACATTGTTTCCAAATTCCAACCTTTGGGGTTACTGAAGTCTGCAAAATAAGAAAACATATTTGTTAAAATACTGAATACGCGTATCCATAACGTATCAGGAAGGTGGCACATTGATACGGAACGATTCTTAATTTACTCGGCCTATTACGATTAGCATTGTTTGCGTAAATATATTAGGATTGAATGAGTGAGTTAAGATTTTAAGTCACATCGGCAATATTTCAGCCATATTTATACTGATTAAAAATAAATTATCAGCACTCGTCAACGAAGGTCAGTAAAACAGATAGACTATCACAGTTATATATGTATTTAAAACTATTAATTAAATCTAAAACAGTTCAACTATAGCGGATTATACAATGTAAACAAGAAGACAAAGTCATCAACATCCCCCGCAATGGCAAAATACTCTTCATGAATGTCTACGAGTTCTTATTATGTCAAATGTTTCGGTGTGTATATAGAAAAGTGGAAGGAGAGTATTGAAAGGTCTTAAAAGTTCTGCTCCAGAAATGAGCACTTCCATCAGTTTCAGTCTAAGTCAAACTTGTTGGCATGGAAATGCAAAGATATTTTATTCAGAAATCCAAAACTACCAAAAGGCACCAGTACACCACCAGAACAACCTATGTGCCAAGTTTAATGAAGAAATAGTGAACGGTTTGAGAGTTCTGCTCCGGAAAAGAGCACTACCACCACTTTCAGTCAAAGTCAAACTTGTTGCCATGGAAACGCCAACAATATTTTATTCAGAATACCAAAACTACCAAAAGGCACCAGTACACCACCAGACCAATCTATGTGCCATGTTAGGTGAAGAAATAGTGAACGGTTTTGGAGTTCTGCTCCGGAAAAGAGCACTACCACCACTTTCAGTCAAAGTCAAACTTGTTGCCATGGAAACGCCAACAATATTTTATTCAGAATACCAAAACTACCAAAAGGCACCAGTACACCACCAGACCAATCTATGTGCCATGTTTGGTGAAGAAATAGTGAACGGTTTTAGAATTCTGCTCCGGAAAATTAGCACTACCACCACTTTCAGTCTAAGTCAAACTTGTTGCCATGGAAACGCCAAAAGTTATTTTTTCAGAATATCAAAACTACCAAAAGGCACCAGTACACAACCAGATGTATCTATGCGCCAAGTTTGGTGAAGAAATAGTGAACCGTTTTAGAGTTCTGCTCCGGAAAAGAGCACTACCACCACTTTTAGTCTAAGTCAAACTTGTTGCCATGGAAACGCCACAAATATTTCATTCAGAATACCTAAAAGGCACCAGTACACCACCAGATTATTTTAGGATTGTATTACATGTATCAAGATGTTGTGTAACAAAAGCAATACTCACATCTGCCATCTGCAAACTGCACAATACTGATCACACGTAACGAATGCAGTCTTCCGCCATCCTCTGTCGTATTGAGGGCTCTGATCTTGAACTGAAGATATTCAGAAACACCATGCGTTTATAAATTCTGTCAAAATATTTCACTTTGGCCTAGAGACGAAACACTTTCTCGACAGATCACAAAGTTTCGATTATCTCCGAAACATATTTCATTAAACGTCAACGGCAATTCAGTGATGAAAATATTACAGTATATGAAATCACTGACATCAGTGATGTTGCGTAAACAATTCTACAAATTGGCCAGGAGCAAGGAGCTGAAAATTGGCATATTGGTACCACTCAAAGGGACCAAAAGATTTAGTGTTTTTATATTTCTTTATGACTCTACATATCAAATATTCATGATGGCCGTGTCAGTTTGGTAGCTCAAACTCAGAACGAGCCTAAATCCAAAACCGCCTAAAACCAAAATTTCAAAAAAATGTCAATTCCAAGCTCTAATCTTGAGTAAAGTTCTACAAATAGGTTGAAAATGAAAAAAAGAGGTAAAATAGTGCTAACATGATTAAACAGATTTCATTAATATCAAGTTTTGATATTTGATACCTATAAATCATGTTTTCCTGATTTTGTCAAAATTGTCAGTTCAAAGAACTTTTTCGAAAACATTTATTCTGAAGAAAATTGAAGGTATGTCTTCTCTCCTAGCTGTTTGGCTTGCTGAAGATCCTGAGTAACAGTCTCAAGCCATCTGCTGTGAGTAGGTACTATCTTATCGCTGAACATAGAAGTCTTAGCCAGCTGAGAAGACTCAAGGTGATTCAGGCACCTGACTTTAGTCACCATGACTCGAAATATTCAAGGTTAGTCAAGGATGAATCAGATGTTAATCTGATGGAAGGTGAATGGATCAACCCGTTTGACAGCAGCATATCGACAGGGTCTTGTCCTCAGACAGATGTTGCTCAAGATCTTCAGTGAGCCAAACAGCTAGGCGAGGAGGCATACCTTCAATTTTCTGGTGACTTAAGAGCCAGGAGGTACTAGCTTTGCCCCTCAGACTATTACCAGTTTAAATCCTTATGTGTCTACACAGGTTTGATAAATTTAGATTTTAAATTTTTGTATGCACAGTTTCTTTATGTGCCTAGTATATTATGTATATATAATGTATGCTTTACATGTTACCTTTGCTTATCGTTTTATTCCATTTTGGATAAATTTCACGATAATCTGCAACTGGCTTCCCTCTGCCTGCGTCGACTCGAGGTCTCGTTTCGGCTGTCGGGACTCTATATATCTTTCTTTCATTGCACCCTAAATGTGTACGTACATATGATTATATTTATTAATTGCCAAGACTTACATCCACTCTATCTCTCACCAAGCCTTTTCGCCGTGTGACAATTGTGGCTCATCCCTCCCACCCCAAGAGAAGCACAGCCTCTGTATTAGGTGCCTGGAGGTGGAGGGACACATCCCGAACGACTGTGACTTATGTCAGGCATTCACCCCTAAGACCCAGAAGCAGAGGGCGGCTGACCTCACGTTTCTGAAAGAAGCGAGGGAGGTTGTGGCAAACCATGCCGAGGTGCTCCCCCCGAGTAAATCCAAGCATAAAATGTAGCTAAACGTGCCAAGGGGTATAGGGGTGGTAAAACTGTAAATGAGGTGGAGGTAAGTGCCCCTTCTGGTGTGGTGGTCCCTCCAACCCCAGGCTTTAACATGGAGCTTCTTTTTCAGCAGCAGCTCGAGGCTATGCGTGTCATGGTTGAGGAGTCGGTCAATGCTCTTCTTCGCAAGGAACTCGGCGGCCGAGGAGACTGTGACCCCTCACCCTAGGGCTGAGCAGACCTTGGCTTCGGCTCTAGGAGGGCAGGGGGAGGGACCTGGCGAGCAGTATCCTCACACGTCGGGTCCCGATCCAATGAAGGTAGAGACCATTTTGGGCCCGTCTTCGGACCAGCCGCTGGTACTCACATCCATGGTTGAGACACTGGGCTCCGGCCCTGTGCCCTCGACCAGCTGGCTTCAGACCCCCTCTCGATACCTGGTGTGTCTACCAGGGTTGCGACTGGCATGCCTGCAGCTATGGGACGTACTGCGATCTGTTTACAAGGCTCTTAAGAAGAGCTATCGTAATTCGGGTCAGCAGATGCGGGTGGCGGTGCACAGCTCCTATCTGGCATCACTCCAATGCAGCCAGACTCGGACCCAAATGGACAATGGTGACACGGCATCTGGCATTGTCCTCTCTAGTTCAATTAGCCGAGATAGGACAGCACCTAGCTAGGGACGCATCTGCGTCTGCCAGCTTAATGGGTGCTGTCATGGGCATGCGCCGACTGTGGCTGAGCTGTACTAGCTACCTGCCACAGCACCAGGCTACCCTGCTTACCCTCTTATGAGCTCGGTACAACTTTGTTCCCAGGGTCGGCACAGATTGTAAGGGAGGCAGCAGCGGCCGCGAGCTCCTGCATGGAGTCTAAGGTACTCCTGGCGTCGACCTATTTCAACAGTCCTCCCGTGCCTGCGTTCAGTGATCTCCTCAGTACAGCCGGGAGATTGGCTTACGTCAATCAACCTGAAGGATACATACTTACATGTCCTAGTGCACCCCTCGTTCAGGAGATACCTCAGGTTCTCATTCGAGGGAGGGAGTTATCAGTTCAAAGTGCTACCATTCGGTCTCGCTACGGCCCCGAGGGTGTTTACCAAACTGATGATGGTGCCAGCACAGGTCGCCAGGTCACAAGGTCAGTTTTGCCACCCTTACCTAAACGACTGGTTGATCCGAGCTCTGGCACAGTGTTTCACAGTCTCATTCAACTAGGTTGGATTGTGAACCTGAAGAGCTAGTTCCGTCTCAGGACCTGATTTTCTTAGGGGCGAGATTCAGTACAGGACAGGGTTTAGTTTCACTATCCCCCGACCGCATTAACAGGGTGAGGGAAGCGACTCTGTCATTCCTCTCGGCCGCCAAGGGCCCCAGCTCGGACTTGGCTCCGTCTGCTTGGTCACATAGCAGCTTCAGTAGATATGGGATGGAGAGGACGGCTAAGAATGCGTCCAATCCAACAGGCTCTTTCCCAATCATGGACTCACTCACAGGACCTGGAAACTCAGATAGAGTTTTCTCAGTGGCTATGTGCTCATCTCCAGTGGTGGACCAAAGTCAAGCATCTCTCGAGAGGGCTCTTTCTTAAGGCCTCGACCCATCTCTCTCTCAGTTCAGACAGATGAGTCCCTGTCCGGCTGGGGGTGGGGCGGGGTGGGGGGCGTTCTGGGCAGTCTCACAGCTTCCTGACCTCTGGTCCCAGAAGGAGACTTGCTCGCACATCAATGTGTTGGAACTGAGAGCAGTCAGACTGGTTTTCGAGAGCTTCAAGGACCATGTTCAGAACCAGACGGTTCGTCTAGAAATGGACATCCAGACGGCGATGACGTATATCCTGAAGCAAGGCAGCACTGTGTCTGGCCCGCTCCTCACGGAGGCATGCAGTTCCTGCAGTAGTGTGACCGGTACAACGTCTCTGTGATCCCAGTGTACCTTCTGGGGCTGGAGAATGTCCGAGCAGATGCCCTGTCAAGGCGAATCCTAGTCCCACACGAGTGGATGCTCAATCGAAGGACATTCGGGTTTATTTCCCAGTTGTACGGACCGTTCCAGGTGGATCTGTTTGCGTCTTGGGGGACAAATCAGATTCCTGTGTTCTGCTCTCGGATCCCAGACCCAAGGGCTTTGGCTTCCAACACCTTTGCACTGGATTGGACGGGCAAGATACTGTGGGCTTTTCCTGCCCCTACCGTTAGTCCCCAGGGCCCTGTCTCAGATTTCCACCCAGCCAGCTCGGCTTCTGTGCTCCTCGCACCCCTTTGGCCGTCCAAGAGCTGGTTTCCGGTAATTTTCAGGTTTCTGGCTCAGCCTCTTGTTCTATTACCTTTTCGACCGGACCTTCTAACTCAGAAGGGAGCGCCACACCCGAATCCCCACATTCAATGGGTGGCTTAGCCTCTGTCAGGTCTCAACTTCGAGGCACGCGGAATTCCTGCACCAGTTGCAGACACAATTCTGGCTTCGAGGAGGGTTGACAAACGTTCAGTATGAGGATAGATGGGCCTGTTATGCGGCGCTGGTGTGACAACAGAGGGTTTCCAGATCCCTTTTCTTCAGACCTAGTCACAGTATTGGAGTTCCTTCAGTCCCGTCGGACGATGGCTTGTCGGCCTCGACTATTCGAGGGTACACCGACTATTTTTACCTTCCACGTCACGGGGATTTGCTCAAAGCGCTCTACCATTACTTATCTCTGGGGTCTGTATTCATGCTAGAAGTACCCCAAGGAAGACTTCTTCTGAAAAGGAATTACCTAAACCTGAGAGGTTTACAATTCCTGGAAGTAAGTTTTGGGATACGGTCGCCCACCTCCCTCGATTCTGCTCGCTCTTGACCAGAAAAAGAGGAAGTTGCATGGCATGATGGGTAACCCTTAGCCATAAGGTTTCATAAAGGGAGGTAATCGCTCACCACTTCATGCCGCATTAACAAAAGTTTGTTGTTTTAAAAAAATATAGAAATTTTAAAACTCTTTGCACGGCCATTAGACATGTTTTAGGTGAAAATGCTGGAGTACCACAAGGAAGACTTTGTTCAAAGAATTGGAAACCTCTCCAGGTTTAGGTAAATTTGAGCTACAAAACCGACATGGCCATCATACATTTTTATATAAAGAGGCCATAACAATTATAAAGATCATAAAAGTGTTTGGTCCCTCTGGTGCCGAAAAATTGTCTGGCTCATGGCGTAAAAATCCATAAGCCTTCTATCTACCACTAATGAAACCGTTACGTCAACCAACATACTGATGTTATTTTAAGATACATGTATCAATGCAGGTAGAAAATATATTTCATGATAGTTCTTACATGTGCATACACTGTGTATATGCTTCATTAAAATGAACTATTAGCAAGGTGGTCTGTATTCATGAGTGAGTGAGTATGGTTTTAAGCTGCTTTTAGCGATATTCCAGCAATATCTTGGGACACCAGAAATGGGTTTCACACATTGTAGCCATGTGAGGAATCGAACCGGATCTTCGTATGTTGACGAGATAACGCTTTAACCACTAGGCTACCCACCGCCCCTGTATTCATGA
This sequence comes from Haliotis rubra, assembly GCF_003918875.1. Lineage (NCBI taxonomy): Eukaryota > Metazoa > Mollusca > Gastropoda > Lepetellida > Haliotidae > Haliotis > Haliotis rubra. Next base: position 202,654 of record NW_025765307.1, read on the forward strand.
ATAAGCTTGTTCTATATGACCTAATTAAGTCATTTCGACCCCAGAGCTGATGACAGAAAACACACATCACTGTAGTCATT